>NC_080672.1:401650215-401950215 GCF_030247195.1 Topomyia yanbarensis | reverse complement strand
TTTGCTTGGGTACGTAGGAAGCATGGAGAAGTGAACTTCCATTTGACATAGTATTTGTCCGGGCATGGACGCTTCCGGAAGTACCTGCATCAGTTTGGACACGCTTCGTCGTTCCCTTTGCCCGGAGTGTGTGAACGTGCAAGAGACATCGGAACACGTTGTATTAGAATGCCCTAGATTCGAAGAAGTCCGAAGGGGTATGCCTGGTGTGACCGTGGACAATATCGACGAAGAGATGTGCCACGATGAATATATCTGGGACGCTGTCCACAGAGAGGTTGGTTATTGGCTAGAATGCCTCCGTGAAACCACAAATTGGGTTTTGAGAATTTCTCCTGCCGGGGAATTCTACGACAGTATAAAATAGGTCCTCCGCCGGGGATTAGACCAAGTAGACCGCGTCGAATAGCTAGCAGTAGGTTGTTGGGGCACCAGGGAACAGGGATGTACACTCCACCCGGAATCGCAGATACTGGTCGGCCCGTAGGGTAGGCTAGGTCCACCACAGAGGACTAGATCGAGTAGATCGGGACGAAGCGGGGAGTTGAATGGCTCATGGAAACGAACATCAATATCGGGACATATCTACCGCCAGGGAATTCACGGTAGGGTAGATTTACTGTCGTGGACTATCCGACAGAATCGTCGTGCAAATGGGAGCTAATTGGCTCATGAATCAACACCGGTAGCGAGTGACACAACAAACACACACACAGATATTTGTCGAGCTCGACGCACTGAGTCGAATGTTATAAGAGACTAAGCTCTTCGGGCCTCGGTTAAAGACTCGATTTTCGAGAGATTGCGTAGCCTTTCTATAGGAGAAAAGCAAAACCTTAAATACCTTGAACTTCGCCCCCTTTAAGGGGTTATATACAAAGTTGTGGCGAAAAAGTGAGCTAAGTTCGTGATTTTTTTAAAGTGTTTTATGCAAATTTTCTTTAAAAAAGCGGAAAACAGTTCGTTAGTAGTACTATCGAAGTTCCAAAAAACAGGTTGTGGTAAAAAAATATTCAAAGTTGGTGGAGTTATGGCCTATCCCCCCAAGCGTGTTTTTGGTAGAGGTTTGCGGTGAACGCTCTCCAAGCCAAACCGCTTAACAGAAATCAAAAAAGTAAAAAGATTATTGAAGAAAAATGTATTGTAGTGTACTTGAACGGATCGGTTTCCCAAAACAAAGTTTTTTTCCTTCAAAAAAACATGTTGATCAAAAAATTGAGTTTTTTGGTGTTCAAAATCTTAAACAAAAATTCATTCCATTCAAAGAATAGAAAATTTTTGGATGAAAAAGGAACCGTTCAAGTACACGAGATTATAAATACAAACAATTCAAAAAAAATTATGAAGATCGGATGAATAGTTTTTGAGATATCACGTTCACCGCAACGGTAATTTTCAAAAAACTTAGTTCCGAGATAATTGCGTTTAAAGTTTTTGTGTTAACTTCATTCGCAGAACAGCTGCAGTTTGAAATCTGATGCTCCGATCTGGATGAAATTTCGCACATATATTTTCAAAAGTATGTGCTTTCAGAATATTCAATAATTTTTTTTCGATTTTTTGAGTTCCAACTTTGTATATAACCCCTTAAATTGCATTCATATCAATTAACGATAATTACCGAATTCCTGACAGAAAGAAACACAACTACAAAAGTCTGGATACTTTGTGAATGTAACACTTTGCTTGGCTAGAATATTGCCCCGCTGGTATTGTTGGTTTCCATTTGAAATTGATTTCGCTACTATCGATTTTTGGAATTGAGACATTCAAAAATTATTTCAACTTCTTTGTTAACAATAACTACTCATTGGAAGCCACCAATCGATCCATGGTCAACATTCCAACACCGAAGGCTCCGCCGTTATCCAAACCTGACGGCTAACCTCGTTCCAAGGAGTGCTAATGACATGCAACTAACATCTCAATGTTGCCAACTTTCACACCTCGAGCGCAGTTTGGAACCCACGATGCAATTGAATCCCCGCACCCGAGCCTCTCCCTGGTTGGTACCTTTTTTGCAGCCCAGCACGCTGCTGCACTGCTGTCAAGTTCAATGCACCGAGGACTGACATGCAAGGCATCCCAACGCCGGAAAGTGCAGCGGAAAAATTTACACTCCCCACGGCAGTGCATGTGGCAGCCAGCGTCACGAATGCAAATCTCACCGCTCACCTGGCAGGCACAATCACGATTTTCACCGTTTTGCAATTATTACCCCTCTGACACACAGTCAATGCATGGAAAGCAGGTGAAGTGAAGGGAACGAGGTGGCTGTGGCATCAACGCGCGGGGTACAACCACAAGGAAAGTGTAACAGAAGTATTGCAATAATTTTTTTTATCAATTTTCCGAACCCGTGCGATGGAGGAAACTTTCAATTTCCACTATTGGTGCAGCGAGGCGCAGAAGGTGATCGGGGAGCGCCTTTGGCGTCGGTCGTAATCCGGAATGGAACAAAGCAATAATTGAAACCCAATCGAATTTGCATTTACCAAGCGGGAAATTACGTTATTGCGAGTTCTATAGAATCTGAGAAAGAAAGTTTACAGGTACTATCAAGGCAAATACTATAAGTCAGGCTTAACAATTTCAGGGGTTTAATGTCGTCTTTGTTCCAGTGCGGGTTTTGTTAAAGATAAATTATATCGAACTATTGTTTTTTTTAATTCAGTTTTCTTTTATTTTTTATTCATTCCGTTTATTTGATAGGCACAAATGCGTTAGCTTGGCGGTGCCAAATTCTTTTGTTTTTACATTTTGGATACATTAAAACCCGGAGGTTACAACATTGATTTTTTTTTGTAAAAGAAAAATTTTACAGCTATCTTAAGACTAGAAATAAGATTCTATATACAAGAGAGGAAGCAAAAGATTTTTTTATGAAAAATTTTAAAACGAGGAATTCAGTTTGATATACAAGAAAGGGAGTAATAGTTTTTTACGAAATATTTTACAGTTATCTTAAAATTAACAATATAGTTTGGTACACAAAAGGGGGAATAAATATTTATGAGAAATTTCACAGATGTCTTAAAACTAGGGATACTATTCCATTTACAAGATGGGGGACAATAGTTTTAACAAAGAGTAAACATTACTGCTATCTTAAAACTAGGAATACGGAATACAAATTTGATTTTTTATCGGAGACTTATGCTATATTCAGATGGGGGCTTATTTTCAAAATCGGTGTAGAAGCAGTTGTATTAAGGACAGGGGAGAGAAGGCGTAGATGGTGACCGGAAGAGAAGAGCAAAACATGCAACTTTCGGGCAAACGGGAGATCAGCGAAACAAATTAGCGTCTCAGTCTGGTAGGTCGGATTGGCGGATGGTATACTTCGGACCCGCGGGGAATCCTTCCTTGGTAAGGGCGACGCACAGTGGCAGGTCTTCAAACAAAAGTCGGACAAAACCTCGAATGTTACCTAATTTGGCTGAAAATCTCAATTTAAGCTAATTTTGAGGTGCTGAGCTCATTTTTGATGTCAAAAGTCGTAAAATATTAAATGCATTTTTCCATACAGTGTCATTGAACCTTTCTTATAACTATGATCCCGTTTTCATGATAGATTTTCCGTTACTGTTCACCAATGTCAGCAATACCATAAAAAATGAAGATCATTACTTTAAATCCATTGTATAACGCGTTGGTTTACTGTAGATTGTCTAAATATTTTAGACAAAACACCATGTGCCTCCATATCAGCAAGAAAGCTTCAAAATCTCCTTAAACTTTTTTGCGCACCTAGGCGCAGAACGAAACCATGATATTCGAAAAGTAGAGGTTATTTCCCATAGAATGTATACTATGTGACCGTTCCGAAATGATTCCGAAATTTGTACAGAATATATTAGTGAAGAAAGTATTTTTGATCTGGCCACCTCAAAAATATTTAAACGAAAAAGTCATAGTTCCAAGCAAATTTACCAAATGTATTTTATTCACTATCCAAGTTCTTTCGTTCCTCTACACAATGAAATAAGTTTTGCTAAAATCGGACCAAAATCAAAAGAGCAATATGCATTTGAAGTGAACAGATCAATGGTGGTTTCGGAAATGAAAATCATTAAAAAGTCCGGACTTTGCTACCTTTAAACTCATGTTAAAAATCGTGTTCTTATCCAATGATCATAAAATTTTGAATATACGTCATTCAATACATGAGAAATTAAGGAAAAATATAAAATATCAATATTTCAAATATAAATTTTTGAGGTCTTGGCCAGCCTCCAGCCACTGTGCGACGGTGGTTACATAGTGGCACTCTGGAACTGATCGGTTCCACAAGGCAGGAGGAAATTTCTAAAAACGAGAAATAAAAGAGAGGGGCTAAATTGGGATAATTATCGTTTTTATGAAAGTATACATAAGGGACATATAGGGGACATCGCGATTTGCCAGCATATCTCGGACTGCGACATTGGGTGGTCTACCTCAGGCCCGAAGGGAATCCTTTAACTGAGACCTGGCGTCCAAATACCCGGTGCATACCAAGACAACGTGCTCGATGTCGTGATAGCCCTCGTCACAAGCGCATAAACTACTTTCCGCTAGCCCAATACGCCGCAAATGCGTATCCAACGTGTAGTGATTCGTATAGTCGGGACATTACACGAATAAAATCCCGACACACATCCATCCCCCTGAACCAAGGCTTCGTTGATACCTTTGGGATAATGGAATGTGGCCATCGTCCAAGTTCACCATTGCTCCACGAGGTTTGCCAACTGTTGAGTGTCCTCTGAAGACAAATACTAAAAAAATCGTTGAAGCAGATTGGTCTTTCGTATATATCACCATTTAATGCGCCCACCTTTGCTAATGAGTCGGCCTTTTCATTGCCCGGGATAGAGTAATGAGAGGGGACCCAAACAAAGGTAATCTGATAAGATTTTTCAGATAACGTACACAAGGACTCCCGTATCTTCCTCAGAAAATATGGGAATTGCTTTTTGGGCTTCTTCGAACGAAGAGCCTCGATAGAGCTGAGGCTGTCCGAAATGATGAAGTAGTGATCTGTGGGCAGAGTGTCGATGATCCCAAGGGTGTCCTGAATTGCAGCTATCTCTACGACGTAAACTGAAGCGGGATCATTGAGCTTGAATGAAGCGGTGATAGTATTGTTGAAGATACCGAGGCCTGCGGACCCATCGAGATTTGATCCGTCAGTGTAGAACAACAGAAACAGAAACACCCGCACTCCATCACAGACAATATCGTTGTTTGGTACAACCTGATCAGGTCTCCTGGGTGAGCACCCCACCATGTTCCAGTTATTGTTCGGAGAAAATTGATCCTTTGTTGGCATTTCTGTTTCAGATACCTAATGTGACATCCCCAGGTACCTTTAGAGTCGAACCAGACCCCGAGATATTTAAATGTGAAAACCTGGTTGATCGTTGCACCCATTAATAAAAGCTGGAGTTGCGCCGGCTCACGCTTCCTAGAAAAAAACAACCGACTCAGTTTTCTCCGTGGAGAACTCAATACCCAGCTGAAGAGCCCAAGCAGACAAATTGTCCAAAGTATCTTGTAATGGTCCTTACAAATCGGCAGCTTTGGGCCCTGTAACAGAGACCACTCCGTCGTCTGCAAGTTGCATTAGCGTGCATGAATTGGCAAGACAATCGTCAATGTCATTCACGTAAAAATTGTAGAGCAGGGGACTTAGACATGAGCCCTGGGGAAGACCCATGTAGCTAAAACGCGGTGTTGTTAAATCGCCATGCGAAAAGTGCATGTGCTTTTCAAACAACAGGTTTGGCAAAAAGTTATTTAAAATTGGTGAAAGACCATGCTGGTGTAGCTTCTCTAACAGAATGTTGATAGAAACTGAGTCAAAAACCCCCTTAATATCCAAGAAGACTGCCGCCATCTGCTCTTTGTTCGCATAGGCCATTTGGATTTCTGTAGAAAGCAACGCAAGGCAATCGTTCATCCCTTTGCCTTTGCGGAAGCCAAATTGTGTATCTGACAGTAAGCCATTTTCTTCAACCCAATTATCGAGGCGAAACAAGATAATTTTCTCGAACAACTTCCGAATACAAGACAGCATTGCAATCGGTCGATACGAGTTGTGGTCGGAGGCTGGTTTTCCTGGTTTTTGGATGACGATGACCTTCACTTGCCTCCAGTCATGAGGGACAATGTTACCCTCAAGAAACTTGTTAAATGAATTCAACAAGCGGTTTTTTGCAGTGTCAGGCAGATTCTTCAGCAAGTTGAATTTGATTCTGTCTAACCCAGGGGCGTTATTGTTGCATAACAAGAGAGCAAGTGAGGACAGAGTCCGGACAGATCTTCTTGGCGAAAGAGAATATCCAACGGTTTGAATATTCCACGTTCTCGTTGGTACTGTTTCGGTTACGCATACGTCGAGCCGTACCCCAAAGAGTGCTCATCGCTGTTTCTCTCGTTAACCCGTCGACGAACCGGCGCCAATAACTGCGTTTTTTGGCTTTTATTAGACTCTTCATTCGCCTTTCTAACGATGCGTACTGTTGATAGCTAGCGGGTAACCCTTCTTCCCGGAAGGCCTTATATGCAGTGGATTTCTCCGCGTACAGCTCTAAGCACTCTTTATCCCACCACAGAGTGGGAGACCGTCCATGGGTATTCGCGCTGGGTACTGGTTTAGTCTGAGCTTGATTCGCGCTGTCGAGAATCAAGCCAACCAAATCCTGTCCTCTTCCTCCGGAGGAAGCTTTTGAGTGGATTCGATTTTAACGAATATCATGGTCACGTAACTCTTCCAATCAATGTTCCGTGTGAGGTCATACGAGACATTTATTGTTTCTGATGGTCTTGAACCGTTAGCAATTGAAATTACGATAGGCAAATGATCACTACCGTGGGGATCACGGATCACCTTCTACATGCAATCTAATTGTAGCGATGTCGAGTATAGCGATAAATCCAACGCGTGCTGGTGGTGTAGGAACCCGCGTCATTTCTACCGTGTTTAAGAGTGTCATGTTGAAATTGTCGCAAAGATCTTCGATTAATGTTGATCTATTATCATCATGAAGACAGCCTCATACCGTACCGTGCGAGTTAATGTCTCCCAGAACTAGCCGCGGTGCCGGTAATGATTCCGTGATATTACAAAGCGATCGGTGTCCAACCGAGGCTCTAGGAGGAATGCTGATGGAAGCAATGCAAAGGTCTTTACCTTTGATTACATTTTGACAAGCGACAATTTCAATGCCTGGTGTCGAAGGGAAAAAATAGCACTTTTTAATCCCCAAAAGTACTCCTCAATAAGGGTTTTCTCGATCCAGATGAATTATATTAAAGTTGTGGAAGTTGAGATTTATATCGGAAGTTAACCAAGTTTCACATAATGCGAAAACATCACATTTTAAACTGTTTAGTAAAAATTTGAAGGAATCAATTTTCGGGAGGATACTTCCGAAAATTCCACTGTAGGACAGTGATCGAATCAGTGACCTCGTTTGATGACTTAGCCATCGAAGGATACGATCGCTGCAAGGAGGAGCAATTTAGCAGTCAATTGTTTCAAAAAATGTTTGCACCATAGGGAGAAAATGTATCAGAAGGCTTTTAAGAGGATCAGTAACATTGAAAGCTGTGAAAATTAAGCCCACAATGTCAGAAAATTTCATTAGTCCGTTACTGGACTGAGTATCTGTTTGAAAAAACGGGACAATTGAGGTTTTTGGTGTCCCTGGAAGTGGTGGGTACTTCTTGTTAGAATTAAAATTTCCACGTCCTGGAGCAAATTGCTTCGGCTTTAATGCAGCACTTCCGTTGGATTTATTGATTGTAGTTGGCGCACTCTGAGGGGACGACACCTTGGCACCCTTACGAGGCAATCTAGGGGAGGCTAGATTTCTCCGCTTCCTGGATTCCCCTGGATTAACCAAAGATGTTCCATCTTGTGGGTCATCAGATTCTTGCTCAACGCCAGCCAAAAGAGCAAAGGAATTTTCGGAAGGGACAGATGGCGAAGCATTCTTAAGAATTTCTGCATAAAAGCGCTTCAAGCGTTCCTTAAGGGAGCACTTAATTTTATCCCGCGCTGTTTGTACGCGGGGCATGATTTAAGATCATGCGAAAGGCCCCGTAGTAAATGCACTTTTTAGTTTCTCTACCACAAGCGTCATCCTCATGCCCTCCCTCGCATTTGTCGAAACCTTTTCTTATTGCCACAATAGGTGGCTGTGTGGCCCAGCTGCTTGCAATTGCTGCAGTTCATTACCCGCGGTACAAACAGGCGAACAGGTAGACGAACCCTATCCAGAAGGACATAGTTGGGGACGGAAGACCCGGAGAAAGTCACCCGAAGCGAGTCCGTTTACAAGAAAAATGAAGCTCCAAGAAAAAGTATTTTTTAGACTAATTTTGGGTCGCTGAACTCGAAAACAATATTCATTTTTTTTTTTCAAAGAAGCGATTTTGTGATTTTCTCAAAAAACTCGTTTTTGAGCACTTTTTGTAGTTTTTCAAAATCATCCAATTAATATAGTCAATATGCAAGTTGAAAGGTGCCGAGATGCCCTTTCCAAAAACATATAATATGTGTCGATCATATGTAAATTTTTTAGTGCTGCAAGCGACCAAAGTTTAAAAAAAGTGCATTTCTGACCATTTTTAAAAGATACTCATTTTTAAAAGATTTTTTTTACCGAAAAATAATTTTTTTTCAGTCCTTTTAGAATCTAAGATGACAGATAATATGTTTACGTTAATTTTAAGCCTAATATCATTAACATCGGATGGAAAATGTTGATGCTATGGCACATTGAGCGAAATGGAAATTTTATGATTTTAGCGGACCCTGCCCTGATGCGGCGGTTTAGAGGGTGTAGCACTGGGCTCATAAGCCAGTCTTCAAATATTCGAATCCCTATCGGGAAGGAGTCTCAGTGGGATCGTAGCACTAGCCACGTAATAATCTGTGAACTGAGAATCTGCTGTGAAACCTGTTGAAGCAGAAGGCGAAAATTCCTTTAAATCGTAAAATATATACTCACCACAGAGAAAACAAAACTTTTCCAGCGATATATCCGCATTTGAAAAAAAAAAAGCACTTAGTTGTACAATGAAATATCCAAACCATTCAAATGCCGCAGGATGGATGGATGCAAGCTCGAAAAGACAGTACCCAACACAAACAATAACTATCAAGTATAGAAGATTATTTCAGCCGAAAGTATGATTGTGCGAAAAATAAAAAGTTACAATTTTCACTCAGTGCTTCATACCATCTACATTTTTAATCCGACTTTTGTGACCATTGGATAAAAATTTATGCAAAAACATTATTTATCTCATTTGATTCTAAAATAATTTTCTTCTGTCCTTGATTTATTATAAAAAAATAACTAGAAACATGCATTTTTTTTTAAAAAAAAAGGTCGAGCATTAGACTTTTTTTTGCTTTGGTCGATTGTAATCATAATAAATGTACATTTCTCGACAAACATACGATTACAGCTTAAAAGCCAACTGTCAAAATTCTCTTTGAAAGACAATTCCGGACAAACCGTTACTGGCAAAACGCAGTTCATAGCAGTTGATGCAAGAGAAAACTTTTTTCTTTTGTTTACTATACACATCTGTGATTGGCGGGTAACAGTTTGTCTGAAATTTCCTTTCAAAAAGAATTTTGACAGTTGTCTTTTAAGCCATAATAATATATTTGTCGAGATTTGATTCACGCATATTATACATTTTCGAAAAGGGCGCATCAATACCTTTCGAACTGTTTCGATCGGATCCTTTTTGAACAAAATATTGACAAATAACTAAAATAGTGCCCCTTTTTCAAAGAAATCTTGAAAATGTTTCTTTGAAAAAAAGGACTATTCAGCGATCCAAAATTAACTGAGGAAACACCTTTCTTTTTAGCTTATCGCGATTACTTTAAAATTGTTAAAATCTGTCACATTAGATTCTGAAAATATGAAAAATTATTTTTCTGTAATAAAAAATAGAGCAAAAACAAAAAAAAGCGGAAGCAAAAGAAAAACGTTTTTTAACTTGAACTTCTTTTAAAGAGAAATAGAGTATTATTTTCGTATTCAGCGACCCAAAATTAATCTAGAAAACACTTTTTCTCGTAACTTCATTTTTCTTGTAAACTAGTGTAATCTTATTTAAGACCAAAAGAGATATGTGAAAAGCAGAGCAATTTTCACTCGGTGCTTAATAACATCACCAATTTTTGTCGGATTTTCGTGATCTTAGGTTTAAAATTCACGTGAGAAGTTTGTCTGTCACATAAGATTTTAAAAGATTTTTTTTGATGATTTATTTTTTTTATGACAAATTAACTAAAAATTAGTAATTTTACCAAACACTACTTTTTTGACTTTGGTTGCTCTTAACCCTAAATTGTTGATATTTTATCCTAACAGGTTATACATTTTTGGAATGGGCACATCAATACCTTTCAAATGGTGAGTCGTTTGTGTTAATCGGAAGATTTGTTCCTGAGATATTGACCAAAAACTGCACAAAGTGCTCAAAAACACCATTTTCAAAAAATCACAAAAACGGTTCTTTGAAAAAGAAAATGGATATGATTTTCGTGCTCAGCGACCCAAAATTGACTTAGAAAACACCTTTTTTCTTAACTTCATGCAATTAACCCAAAATTTGTAAACTAGTGTAATGAATAAGTTGTCTTATTATTCTCACTCAAAGTTGGTTTCCGTACTTCAACACGTCTTCGCACTTCAAACCCGGTTCGGCGACGACCCCATCGATCTCCACTGCCATACAAGGTACATACGCCTTAAATTGTAAAACGCTCGCTGCGAGCAATCTGGTTTGCCTGGTCGAGGTCATTCACTAATATGCGTATCTTATTAGCTCTAAAACATGTTATCTGAGCTACAGCCGGGTAGTTAGCAGTCATCTCCCGTGAGATCTCTAAAATATTAAGCGACTTCGTGATGAGCCGGAAATAGACCACCCAGGGTCCATTTGAACTGGGTGGGTATGTTTTAATGCGAGGATGACTGGGGGAATCAGGGGAGGGAGTAATTTCGGGTTTATCCGGTAAATCCATGGGAATATCATTCCCATCCAATGTTACTTCGCTCTCGGCCATTTCGGCACGAGGATAGCACGTGGTGTAAACGAGAGATGAAACTTATATTCAGGGGAAAGGGATCTAAGAAGTAGAGACCAATCGGGGGAAAGGGAAATGAAAAAAAAAAATACTTAGCTTATATAGCGGCGTGTCCGGCTATTCTGGTATTCACTTCACCAGCCTGGGCACCGGCGAACAAAGACTGCCTCAAACAATGGTTGACCTTCACTGACAATATTCACTTTATGCATGACACTAGAAAACGAAATGCTTCGATCGAGAGCTTGGAGAGTTATGTTGCATTCAGTTTTATTTGATAAGGCTTCTTTGTAGTTGAAATTCTTTGAAATCATAAAAAATGGGATCTGTTAAAGAATCGATAAATAAATAGTTTTTCTCGCTTGTCTGATAATATTACGAAGGTAGTCTTTAACTTTTTTCCTTTTTTATTTCGACTATGTTAGTCACATTTTCTTTTTTACGTTTTAACGACATGTTCTAATGACCCTGTCACTTCTAGTTTTCTGATCTGTTTACTTCATATCCTTGCTCTCACTTCAGTACTATGGCTCTAATTTTCATAACTTTCCCTACCTTTAATGTAGTATCATTTAAATTGAAAAAATATTATTGAGTAAACGCAAACTTTGAGTGATGCCACCGATCTAGTAACAGTGACAAAACGCCTAATCAAGGAGATTGAAGTAGAATCGTTTCTACCCATCTACAAATGGCTTGCCTGATCAGAAGATTTAGAGATGAATTTCGACATTCTCTTTGTTCGAAAATTCTTTGCAACGGTAAACTTGGATTTTACTCTGATATAGGTCTACCCATGGAGATAACCTTGATGTAGGTGGAACACGATTTGATTAGCAATTGTGTGTAAAGTTTCGTGAGACGGTTTGTTTGGATAATATTATTTATTCATTCCAATTAAACATCTTCTATTCCTTGTAAATATGTAGTGTAGAATACCTTGCATTTGGCAGTTTTTATTAAGAACATTTCAAAATTACATTCAGTTTCCAGTGACTGTATCAATTAAAAACATCAGAAGTAATACATTTATGCAAAGCACTTTACGCCCCTTTCGAACCAAAATGCTGGCTATGGACCTGATTCAATTAATCGGATTAAAATGCTCCGCAAAAACGAAAAATAGTGCGGGAATTTAGATTGGAAAACGCAATGGAATAAAAGCAATTATGCAAAGAATAACTAATTCGTTTTCTGACAGTTTCGAGAGGATTCGATGAAATGTTAAATTTAATGTGCAACTATTAGTGTAGTTTTATTTGGGAATAAACTTGAAAAGGAAATCTTAAAAATGAGAAAATATCTTATTTACATGAGGATGTTTTCATAAATATTATTTTACTATTATTTTGTGAACCTTACTAGATTACGATTTACTATTATTGAACCACAGTTCAGAAAGTTAGTTGATCTTAGTCATTTACTCAATTCTATCTATTCGAATTATTTTTTTGATTTTCATCAATTCCACTACGTTATATAATATTGTATTATTTTTATCCTTGCCACTACGTGATATTTGCCAAGACAATACCCGCATGAAGCATTAACCTCTGTTTGATGATTTCATGATTATTACTAAAATAAACTTTATATTCAAAACGTTCCATTATTTAGAATAGAAGTTTATATTCATCAGATCTCTTCCTGAAAACTAAACCTACGATAGACGAAAATAGAACCTTATGTATATAATATTAAGCAACACAACCAATTCCTGCAGCACGTTACCCTCTAATAGAGAGCATACCACCATAAGTGCGTTGATAAAACCCAACATACAAGTTTTCAACGCTGATGTGCAGCACCCATATCGGATTCGATCGAGTACTCGCGTAATTACACCCAGTTGCCCGGCTCGATCTGTCCGCGCGGACAGAAACCGAAAGTGACAGTGACTTTGCTGTCTATCATTTCTCTTGTCAACGACCTGGGCACATACTGCAGGACCGCATCGCCAACGTCGGACATCGGCGACCGTGCTAAGCATCGAATCGCCAACCCCCTTCCGCTCTCCGTAAGCGGCTGGCATCGACGGTGGAGAAAGGGACAGCTACCCACGGTGGGCGGGGGACAAACATGCTTTAATTAATTTCACAGCGCAACGAGCACATATTTAAGACACGCATGATAACTGCACAAACCGAATGTCCGATCACTGTCCCTGCGTAGTGATTAAAAGGGTGATTCAGCGGAATGAACCTACTCGAAGACTGCAAAAGTCGTGGCCGGGAAAGTAAAAGTCGCATGCTGTGTATAAGGATCACAATTATGTTGACAGATCTGTCCCTCCTGTCGGTTTGTGCGTCGCACTATTGGCCATCCCTAGAGCTATGTGCGGCAAAACTGCAATAGTGAAATAGTATAGCATAACGTATAGCGGATAGCATAGAGTGCAGCATAGTCATCATAGATGCAGCAACATGCTAACCGCGAACGAGTGGGAGGTAGGGGCGGGATAGGGACACCTAAGTGGGCAGCGAGGCGCTCCGGCAGAGGGCGAAGAAATGTGCAAAAGTAATGTGAGCGAAAGGTTAACGTACTTTTAAACCAGTTTTCTAACCACGATTAGCGATGGGTGCAGTAGATAAAAAGTGAGTCTTGTTTAGATGTTTCGCGGTGCAATTTCAATCGACAGAAGGCAACTGGCGGTTTTTTTTTTGTGTAGCGAGAAATTGCATTGTTTCATCGCTAGGAAGTTAATTGACTCGTAATATGTACATGAATGTAACAAAATGGTTTGCTTATTAAATAGTCGTAAGTTACGTTATTCAGACCACACGCTTTATATATGTATTTTAGTTTTTTTTCTCCTATAATAAAACACTAGGCATCTCGGTATGTTCGTAATACAGAATGTTTGCCGCAATAACAAGGAGCCGTTAACCTGATGGGCCGAAACCAATCTTTTTTATAGCGCTTGTGATGAGCAGAATATCTTCACAACCAGTAAATCGATCGATCTAATTTTCTGAACAGCTCTTTATCTATTAATTGGCAGTGAAGCAAATGCCTATCACATGACTGGCGAAAGCTATGATATCAATTTGAGAGGCACTTAATTGATGGAATACTTAAGTAGGAAATCGCCCAACATTTGCACGATCTGGCACCTTTTTCTGTGTTAGATGTAACTCTCTGCTCTGACGGTATTATGCATGAGTGTGTAAATTGGTCCGTACCCAGTGAGCTTGAACCAAGGTTATCTGATTACAAGTACTTCGAATTTGATCTTTTAAACGCCCGTTAGATATCGTTACATATCGTAATTCTAAAATCACGAACTGGGAACTCTACGAAGAGAGCTTGATGACTAGGTTTCATTGGTATCTGCAAGTAACTTGAATGAGGTCGTGGATAAAACAACTTCACTCATAGTAGTAGCATATCAAGAGGCTTGTCCGCTTCGAGTTATGCGAAGTGAATTGATCAAAACTTTTGTACATTATAGCGAACCATTTGAATAACATTCTGCAATTTTTTTAAGAAAAAATATCGACAAACGGCTCGGTCACGAACGTAGAACGTCTCTGGAAAAAACATGATTTGCGGTGTAACCTGCCATTCAAAAACTACTCGATTTCTTTCAAGCTATGCATACACTTTTTATATAAAAAATGAGCTTTTGAGATAATTTTTCAATTAAGGGGGTTTTTGCTCATAAAAAGGCGGAATTTTCCGTAAAAATTGTAATTTTTATTTAAAATGTGTAAAAATACCTCTAATTGAAAATTTATCTCGAAAACGGAAGAGATTCCCGTCTGTGGTTCAGTCAAAAATTCAGTGGTTCAAGATAGCTGTCGGAGGAAGATTATAAAAGAAGTTTTCGCTTCCCCAGTTAATAGAAAATGATTCAAAGCACCCGCCACTCTCCATTTAGAGGATAAGCCGAAAGAGCCTTGCTCTCTTCTACAGCTAAAAGCCAAGGAGAGGGAAGCCTACTTTTCGCACAAACTGACTTCCCAAAGGAACTATCATACAACTGAAAAGGAAGGTCTGGCGCTGATAATACCGTTGGAGAACTTCCGAGGTTACTTGGAAGGTTAGTTGCTGATTCACCACAACTCTACGATATGTCTATTGAGCACCGGAAAGGCAAGGTCAATATCGTTCCGGATGCATTATCTTTAACCATAGCATACGTTTCAGCTTTGTCCACCTCAGACTGGTACTGTTCCATGAAGTCATTACCCAAAATAACGACTTAAAAATAGACAATGATTAACTTTTCAAGTTTGTAAACTCGAACGTTGTTTTGTAAAACTCGCGGTTCAGTTGGAAACTCGCCCCAGCATCCGAGTTCTGTCAAGATTTAATAAAAGATACCCACGAAAATTTGCTTCGCGTGGTATACGATAAAACGATCGTCGAGGTTGCAATATTGCTGTAAGGGATCGGAAAAAAATGATAGTTTATTCGAGAATGTGGGACGTGTAAGGAAACCAAAAATTCTTTCGTCCCAGTCGCTTACAACTAATGCCCCATAGCGAATGGTTTCTGACTACATTGGTCCCCTTCCAAAAAGCAAACGTGACAATCCACTCTTGCTTGTCCTCCTCAATGTCTTGAGCAAGTACGTCATATTAACTCTCTGTTCGCAAAATCGCTGGTGGCAGTCCGCGAATTCTACTGAGGGACAATGCCTCTGCTTTCAACTCGAAGGTTTTCAGACAATTCTTAAAAGAAACCAACGTCAAATATTGGCTGAACTCCCGCTATCATTTGCAGGCCTACTCAGTGCACCATGGGCCACAAATCGATTTTTTTGGTCGAAAATCCAGAACTTATAACCGTTAGTACTAGACTTTCAAGGTCTTTGGAACAAATTCTCAACAATAAGTGCTCTTCATTTTAGGGAAAACAAAATTAGGGTGGCCCTCTCGATTTTTGAAATAAAAAAATTATCTCCATAATGAAAAAAGATAGGTGAATATAACCTTCCAAAGAAATGTAGAGAAATTAATTTTGAGTAACTTTGCTAAAGACGTCGAAACTCTTCAACGGTTTTTATTTTACAGCGATTTCCCTTGTTCTGTTTAGGATGGCTCTTAAAAATTCAGTTTTTTTAATATAATTTCTTTGAAGTTGATTTCTCGTAAATGTCGACTTCAGAAAAAAGTTAGCTCTTACAAATGCGCACATTTCTTCTTCAGAGACCAACTCATTAACTTTTATATAAACAGAGTTATTGACGATTTTATGCCCAAATTTTCATTTTCTAAGCTAAATAACTCCGAAGGTGGCAAAAAGTGGCAATCAATGTTATTACCATCTGATAGTACTTTAAAAACACTACAAAATAAGGGGTGCATGGTTTGTCTCCTAGCGACTGTTCATGTGAAATGTTTGCTTATAAACTACCTCTGTTTCATGAGCCAAAAATCGATTTTTTGTTGAAAATCCAGTTCTTATATCCCGTAAGTGCTAGACATTCAGTGTCTTCAAAAGAATTTCTTCACAATAAGTGCGCTTCATTTCGGTGTAAAAAACAGGGTGGTTTTCTTGCTTTTTGGAATGAAAATAATTTCTCCTGAATAATAACAATAGAAGTATAAAGACCTACTGAAAATTAAAAAATAATCATGTTTGAGTAACTTTGTTGACAATTCCTTAAATATCGTCAGAGGCATTTATTTTACGGCATTTTCCATTATTTGGTTTAGCTTGACCTTTAAAAAAATAGTGTTTCAATAAAATACTTTTGAAGCAAATTTTCCAAAAAATTTGAAATTTCGTTCTGATAAGTGCCTATTTTTTCTTTGGAGACCAACTTATTAGTTTAAAAACCTATTTTAATCCACCTAGCGGTGCAATTGTGCCTTTCTCAATCATGAATCACGAGAATGTGTGCGTTGTTTATATTCATTAAAAACTTTTAAATGCATATATTACATTTTATTATCATACATCACATGACAACTATATACAGGAAAATAAATCATTATTCGAGTTCTAAAATTTTGAAAAAGAAAAAACAGCCACGGTAATATTGAACTGAAAAATGGTGCGAAATCGGCAGTCCCAAAAAGTCGATTTTTATAAAAAAAAATTTTTCGAGATAACATTAAATCTCGACGTTTCATGCATTTTAAAGATGTTTGGCATCAAAAATACGAATTCGATTTCTGAAATTTCATGGGGTCCCCCCTTTGAAAAAAAATTTTGAGTTCCGGCTTATATGGGAATTTCATGTGTGACCGGACCGTTCAGTCTATATTTCCGGAACCATACAAGCGATCCGTGCGAAATTTTACAGACATCTGTGGGGATAATATAGCTATCATTTGGGACTAAGTTTGTGAAAATCGGCCCAACCATTTTCGAGAAACTGATATGAGTTTGCTAGTTATGAAAGATGGCCGCTTTTCCCGGGCACTTCTGGAACCGTCTATGGTGGTCAATGTAGTCAACGAAAGTTTGTTTGGCCGTCGGTGACCTAGAACTGCAAAGTTAAGTTATTTGAGAGACATTTTAGAGAAATTTTTACCTTTTTTGCTTCCATCGGGGTATCGGTTTGAATCACAATTTGCTATGTGATCGCACGCCACAACCCGTAACTCCGGAACCGGAAGTCGGTTGGGGATAAAATTTAAGAACCACTTACGGGGACGCAATACCTTTCATTTGAGGTCAAGTTTAGTCGAATCGGTCTAGCCATCTCCGAGAAACCGATGTGACTGTTACTCTGAATTTGGATACTTCCGCCGGGGCTTCCGGAACCGATGATGGTGGCCAATGTGACCAAAGAGACTTTGAATGGCTGTTAATGGCCTAGTACTACTAATCGAAGCAGTTGTGGTCACATTTTGGAAAAATTTTCACCATTATACATTCATTGCAGAATTTCTTAAAATCGACGTTTTCTGCGTGATCGTACTCATCACACTGTAATTCCGGAACCGGAAGTCGGATCCATTAGAAATTCAATAGCAGCCTATGGGAACGTTGCACCTTTCATTTGGGACTAAGTTTGTAAAAATCGGTTCATCCATCTCTGAGAAAAGTGAATGAGATTGTGTTCGCGTACACACACACAGACGCACATACACACACACATACATACACACACACATACATACACACACAGACATTTGCCGAACTCGACGAACTGAATCGAATGGTATATGTCACACGGCCCTCCGGGCCTCCGTTAAAAAGTCGGTTTTCAGAGCAATTGCAATACCTTTCTATTGAGAAAGGCAAAAACTAATATGGGATCATCCATAAATGTCGTAGCATTATATGGGGGAGGAGGAGTATTGTATTTTGTGATGATGTGTGACGACAGAGGGGTAGGGGGTCATGTCGTGCTGCGTAGCTTTTTTAAAGGGGACTAACTAACATCGTTTTTCATTTTTTTTATATTTTTCGTGGACAAGGGGGGTAGAGAATTACCGTCAAGCTACGTAATTACCAGGGGGTATTTAGAGGTTTGTGACGAAATGGTACGATGGGGGAGGGGGGTGTTAAAAATCGCTAAAAAAAAATGCTACGTCATTTATGGATCGTCCCTATAATGATTTTCTCAGTGTAAATTTTTTTCTGCGCGTTTCAACAATTTCTACTCTGATAAATTAAAGTACCTTTTAATGCATAGAAAACTGCCCATTTTTAATAAAAGTGGAATAACCCACTTAATAGGTAAAGAGCTTGTACGTCAACCTGGTTACGTTTTACCTATTGTTTCTTGTGGAAAACTTACAACGAAATACGTAAAAAATACCCATTAATGAAAATCGCCCCAGAATGAAAAATACTGAAAATTTATATTATACAACACCAGTTTTACATTATTTCCCTCGGTGAAAACATAAAGAATCCTGATAGAATCTCTATCCTAAAAGCCTAAAATCAACATAAAAACTGTCACTTGACAGAATCCCTGAATCTTCCAGAGCAGTCGAAATTGTTGAATTATCGCATATTTGCACCATCCTTAGTAGTATAAACTTCCGTTTTTAATATGTAGGTTATCTTGCTTGAAGTAATTCATAAAGAACCCATTATTAGCATCAATTAATCCATCGACATAACCTCATAGAGTTATTATGAAATGGATAATGGATTAATATCATTGATAAAGTTTTTTGCCGCGTATGGAAAATAACTCCGAAGTAGGAGGCTGCCAATCTATCCGTTTGATAATAGTAAAACCTGTTTTAATCCACCTAGCGGTGCAATTGTGCCTTTCTCATTTCTCTAAACTATGGCACGGAGGCTTTTTATGTTCAACAAAATCGTGGAAATGTCCATTACATTCTTAGTACACTTTGCACTTATACACAATGGCATGCCAGCCACGAACTTGATGAGCTACGTGTCGACGGTGAAACACTTGAAACAAAAAAATATCATACTCCATCAGCCTAATCAGCATTAGATCAATGTTATCTGCTTGCTAACTCATTTTGTCATGCGGGGGTGGGTATGTGAGGAGGGCGAAAGTCCCATGAATGAACGACTCCCCAGCTTAAATTGGTATGCTTTGTGATATAGTGGTGGTTTAAAGATGATGGGGTTGAAAGGGGGGGTATGAGGGCTGGATGGGGTGGTGGTCTGAGGGGTGATTTAAGGAGATTTTTAAAGGAGGGGCGCGAACAATAGAGGAAGGGTGTAACCCCTCTCCGTAAACCATCAACTACGCCCCTGTTAAAATCCAGAAACCCTAAACGAGTCGAAAAAAAAATTTGCCGGGATTAGGTTGACGTTTTTCAGAGTGATTGCATAACCTTTCTATATGAGAAAGGCAAAAATGTGCCAAAATCCAAAAAAGTGAATCGTAGTTAAATTTTTTTTTTCGAGTTTGCATCAAATCTCGACGTTTCATGCACCTTGAACACATTTAGCATCAAAAATAAAAATTCTATTTTTAATTTTTCCTATAGTTTATATGAGAAATTTCTGTGTGGGCGCACTCTGAAACCCGTAATTCCGGAACCAGAATTCCGATCGATCCAAAATTCAATAGCAGCCGATGGGAAGGTTGCACCTTTCATTTGAGACTAAGTTTGGGCAAATCGGTCCAGCCATCTCTGAGAAAAATGAGTGACATTATTTGACACATACGCACATACATACACACACACACACATACACACATACACACACACACATACACACACATACACACACACATACACACACACATACACACACACATACAGACTTTTTCCGATCTCGACGAACTGAGTCGAATGGGATATGACACTCGGCCCTCCGGGCCGGGATTAGGTTGACGTTTTTCAGAGTGATTGCATAACCTTTCTATATGAGAAAGGCAAAAATGTGCCAAAATCCAAAAAGTGAATCGTAGTCAAATTTTTTTTCGAGTTTGCATCAAATCTCGACGTTTCATGCACCTTGAACACATTTAGCATCAAAAATAAAAATTCTATTTTTAATTTTTCCTATAGTTTATATGAGAAATTTCTGTGTGGCCGCACTCTGAAACCCGTAATTCCGGAACCAGAATTCCGATCGATCCAAAATTCAATAGCAGCCGATGGGAAGGTTGCACCTTTCATTTGAGTTTGGGCAAATCGGTCCAGCCATCTCTGAGAAAAATGAGTGACATTATTTGACACATACGCACATACATACACACACACATACACACACACATACACACACATACACACACATACACACACACATACATACATACATACACACACACATACAGACTTTTTCCGATCTCGACGAACTGAGTCGAATGGGATATGACACTCGGCCCTCCGGGCCGGGATTAGGTTGACGTTTTTCAGAGTGATTGCATAACCTTTCTATATGAGAAAGGCAAAAATACTAATAATGAGAGCTGAACAGCTTGTCCCCCAACGTTCACGTGGAATTTTTTTTTTGTTAATTTCCAAAAACAAAAAATTGTATTTTGGGAAACTATTAGAGTAAATTACAGTGAGCTGAAACAGAGGAGGTAATATAATTAATAAAAGATAAATAAATCATTAATGCTAAACAAAGGGTGCTTCCTTTACGGTGACTCTGAGCCAGGGCCGGCGGAAAGCGTGGGTAGTATGGGTAGTACTACCCACTCGAAAATAACCCACTCGAAATTTTGAACCATTTCAAAAAATTTAGATGTGCAACGCAAGTATCTCGCACTACACACATTTGAAAACATCGATGTACCACCATTCCAATTGCATAAACGAACGTGACTTAATGTGAATGTAATGTAAGAGTATGCATTGCGAAAAGGGAAAAAATCATTACTAAAGGACCCCTCATCCTATGCTTTCTACCCACTCGGGCGTAAAATGTTTCGCCGCCGCTGACCTGAGCTTTCAATATATTGTAATACGTTGATAATAATTTCTTTTTTGCCATGCGAATAAAACGTATGCCATGCAAATACTCCAAACATTCTTTTTATAGACCGTTGTCCGAAAACCACATGTTTTATGTACAATTTCACTCCACGAAACAAGTTTAGAATAACATGTTTCGAGAGTACCATTAAATTTGATTTGCATCGGAGATCCGGATATGTGTATATAAGAACGGCGACTATGATTAATATATATTTTAAGTACGAATTTAGATGAATTCCGCATACATTCTCTATAACAGAGGGAGTTCATAAGCAACCATTTCACATGAAAAGTCGCTAGGAGACAAACCATGTACCCCTTATTTTGTAGTGTTTTTGAAGTACTATTAATTGGTCATAACATTGATTGCCACTTTTTGCCACCTTTGGAGTTATTTAGCTTAGAAAATGGCAAATTTTGAGCAAAAAATCGTCAATAACTCTGTTTATATAAAAGTTAATGAGTTGGTCTCTGAAGAAGAAATGTGCGCATTTGTAAGAGCTAACTTTTGTCTGAAGTCGACATTTACGAGAAATCAACTTCAAAGAAGTTATATTAAAAAACTGAATTTTTAAGAGCCACCCTAAACGGAACAAGGGAAATCGCTGAAAACTAAAAACCGTTGAAGATAGAGTTTCGACGTCTTCAGCAAAGTTACTCAAAATTAATTTCTCTACATTTCTTTGGAAGGTCATATTCTCCTATCTTTTTTCATTCAGGAGATAATTTTTTTATTTTAAAAATCGAGAGGGCCACCTCAATTTTGTTTTCTCTAAAATGAAGAAAACTTATTGTAGAGAATTTGTTCCAAAGACGCTGAAAGTCTAGTACTAACGGTTTATACGTTCTGGATTTTCGACCAAAAAAATCGATTTGTGGCTCATGGTGCAGTGGAGCGAACAAATCGCTCGATAAATACCGCATATGCTAAATATGCTAGAACTGATCAGTGAAATTGGGATATCTACATCACCGATGTGCATTCCAAACACCACCTTGCATTGCTCCACTGGGTTTAGTGCTCATTATACACGAATTGACTTCAGCAGGATTTCCAGTGAGGGTGACCTGCAAAACAAGGCAGCAGCAATTTGATAAAATCCTGTATATTGCGGTCAAAAATTTGGCAAAGGTAAGCGAGGGCATTCGACATCAATATAACTTGCGACATCGCAAGTTCGCAAAATGATTTTAATGACGGTCAAACGTTTTACCGTCTAAACATGAATGCGAAATATCGCATTTTTTCATAAACTTCATATTTTTAAAATATTTTTTTACCTGGGGTTCCTTTCTTTTCCATTTTTATTTTTTTTAAAACCCTCATATTTAGATTCCTCAGAAAATTTTACCTCAATTTAATGCATTATAGTCTCATATTTCGTCGAAAAAACTGGTGTTCACCACAATCGAAAGACTTCTCTTTGAGAAACCCATCACCTAAATAATAGAAAATACTTTTCCGCTATTTACAAACTCATTACTTAACGGTTTAGTTCAAACAAACAAAGTTCTAGTTAAAATAAGCAAAATAAACAGTTTTAATAAATATTTGGTTGGCAACAAATCACGTCATTTCTCCGTTCGAAAAAAAAAAACAATTTTGTCGCAAATCAACAAAATGTTCACACGATTTCATGTCATGTCAATGTCTTAACATCAACAAAGAGCTTTCGTTGAAGAATTTCGAAGCCCAATAATTATTTAATTGCTATGTTATGTGTATTTCACTCTATTTCACTGTGCTTGATTTTTTATTATATTTTTATGTGTTTATGTGCTACTCTGCTGTTATATTTGCTTGTACAGGGTGAATATTAAAAAAAAAACACAGAAAATATTTCCAGGAGTAGGAAAATAGGAGCTCCGTCGAAACATAACGCAATAAAACGACAAATACAAAGTCATGGCTCCATTTCTAAGTTTAAGTATAATAATATGGTCAACGATTGTGCAAAATCCGCGAGAAAAGACTTCAAATTTTAATGATGAACAATCTCACATATAACAAGTTCTATAATATTCCACTGACAAAAACTAGATCTTTCACTGCGATAACACAAAGTTCTTTTGTGCATTAGGAGGATCATGAAAGTATCGTTACAATTCGTGAGGCAGTGTCGGTTATAAACTGTGGGAATGACGTCCCTCGCAGCCCCCTGGCTTATGATTTTCTCGCACAATATGTATAGAGTTCGAAAAACACCATTGGACAATTGTGCAGAATTCAAAAATCAGTCAGAATTGATTGGTGAGTTGCTCATGGCGGTGCATACCTTTAGATTTAAATTACCAGTCCAAATGCCACAACTACATATATTGCAGACTTTATGCACGTCTATCTTTAGTACAAGCGAATGAAATAATGATGCTGTTATGACCTGTTGCTGGTGAAATTTTTTTATACATTCTTTGTGCCAGTTGCTAAGAAAATCGATAGTATCCAGCCAAGCATAGAGTAAAGATTCATCTTTAAATTTTTTATTTCTTATTCGTAATTTTTGTCTTCCTGTGTATTGTTTAAGTAGTCGCTTCATGCCGGGTCTGAAAGAGATCCAGCTGATGAAAAAATAGATGTCGTACAAGATTCGTCATCAAAAATTACGACTTTTAGTTAAAAATCATACATATTGAACTAAATCGGACCACAGCTGCTCGTTTTGCGGATCAAAGATAATTAGTTACAGTTACTGATGCAGAAATATTCGGCCGTTCCAAATATCTGGAAAGTTCGCCCAAATAACTTCAGAATTATGATATTATGTCTACAGCAAGCAAATGACGTTACTGGCGATAAATATACATGCCCCCTCACAAAGTTGAGATCGACGGTGTGAGCACCGCTGTGAGTTGGTTATCTTCTGAAGCAGGGGGTGGAGTATTTCAAGAAGCCCTTGCTCTAATGAGTGAAGATTTTGAATGGCAATCGCACAGGACGGGGCAAAATTGTACGTCTTTTCAAACCCATATCAGGGAACCTCTGGTGGGACTGCTTTGTCCTATTACGTCTTGTTCCACAAGGTTCGTTTGCTTGCTGAGCTGTTTGTATCGCGCGTCATGTTTTGAATTAACTACAAGAAAATGGACCAGAGTTCGCAGAGAATCATTAGGATGACTCTTGCATTGGGAATGCTGAAAAGTGTGGCTATTGTGGAGAGAGTATTACCAAGCACCGCGTAGATACAGCGCTCGAAGTATCGAAAGCGTTCCCTTGAAATACGCTTTAAGCACTCTTTTCATGAAATACTAAAGAAAGCTACACCACTTTCACGGCAAATCATTCTGCTCACGAAGACTGCTATTCTGACGATCCCCATTTGGGGTGATTTGATACTGCTCCGAAAAACTATAGGCAGATGAGATTCCTTGTAAAAGCTAAAAGTTTTCTTTTGAAAGACTGCCAAATATGACGGCTCGAGAAAGTCGAAGAAAATTGCTCCTGGTTTTAGACATCTGTGATTAAACAAGTAGTTTCCAGTGCTTCCAGAGACACGAAAATTCTCAACCAGAAACTCGACTTTATGCAGAATTAGTTGGGCCTAGGTTGGTCGCCGGCAAATTTGTTGTATTGCGGAACACTTCGCGGAACCGAGGAGCCAACTGCACGCTACTGGCCTGTGAATAACATAGAAAATAAAAACAAAATCATTATTATTTCTTATTTTATTATTTTTTGGTATATTATCTTTTGCACTTCCCATAATCCATCTTTAAGTTTGTATATTCCATGTTTAATATACAGCGTTCAAACAGCTGATTTTAAACAAAGTAAGACTGATTACGAAAACTACTTTCCCAAGTTTGCTTCGATTCAGTATATCTCAAATGTCATTGATACGAAAAGACTCCCGGATTTTGAATGCAACTCGATTTGTAAAATATCGTTCATAAGTTCAATTCAAGCGTTTAGTAGGTACTAACTGACTCTATCAGCTTCATTTACTTCTCTTACGTTTGGTCCATTTTCTTTCGTCACGAATTTGGTAAACATCTCGTTTTAATATGTTTCGGTATGATATGCAAGTTGTTTCGTTATTTGATTCGTAGTATCACCGTCCGAATGCAATGGTCTTTCTCTCGGTCACCACATAGGTACTTTGCAGAAGTTGCATCTGCACAGTCACGACGGCGATGATTTTCTTCGCCACTCTTTCCATTTTGCATTTTGCAGCCGGGAGGAAATCTAACTCGCGAAATGTTTAGAGTTTACTCCAAAGTGCATTAAACTGACTTCAGTAGATTCGACGGGTACAACAACTTTAGCTTGGCGGGGAGGGAAAAAATACGACCAAAGGCGGGTCGGTCGGAGAAAGGTGGTGGGCCTCGCGGGGGTGGGGGCATTTCCCGCGCCGATCGCGAACCTCGGCCGCCTAGGTAATGCAAAACGTTCCTACCGCGCGCTGCTGCTTTCCTTTTCTTTGCGAGCAGTTGGTTGTGTTGTGTCTTTCTTTTCGGCGAACATGGAGCCGGGCTCCATTCTTCTGTCTTTCGCCAGCACCGTCGCCGTCGTCATCGAATCCGATGCAGCCGACCCTATAGTTGTGTTGTTTCGCTTCACCTATGCTGGCTATGTTTGCAATGCTATTGAGAAAAGTGCAAGTAGAGAAAAATGGAAATTGTTTTCGAGGATGAACTTTAAATGGAGAAAATTTTGCGCTTGTAAAACTTGCCGTAATTACATTGCACTCCGCGGTGGCTGTTTGGGGCGGATTGTACGAACTGGTTGGTTGGTTGGTTAGTCTGTTGACTTTAGTTCGGTGTAGTTTGTTGACCTATCCACGGTTGCATTAAGCTACTCGGGAAAATAAAGGTCACGAGTGAGTGGAAATGCGCTTTTCATCGAATGAATATGGTTGTTTGTCATCGTGGCTGAGCTTGAGGCCGATCAAACAGAAACAAACTAGCCTTTGTTACTGTTTCAGAACCAGATGAACTTACACAATACAATACAATATTCAAGACCTCCAATTATACCCATAAATAAAGTCTTGGTACAAACATCGCGTTGCGATAATAATCGATCTTTTTTCCAACGGTGTACTAGAAAAATAAACTGCGTATGCTTCTTTGTCTTTGAAAATTTACCAAAGTTACATAAAAAATGCTAAATTCCACTCTCTATTCGATGCACGTTTTCTAACAGGATCAAATGTTTCAAGTACATCGGTGATCATTCAAACTAAAATAAGTGCATCTTGTCGCAATGCATCTGATGTGCATGATGACTTATTGCTTCATCATACTTCATTGCACTACCCGAGCCCACCCCGACACTATCCCGGACATTACGAATTGGACCACCTTTCCAACGGCTCTGCTTAGCGTCGTTTGTTGGACTGCATCTCTGTCAAAGAGCCGTGGTCCTCGTCGTCGCCGTCATCGTCGTCGTCGTCCACCAGAAAGTGCAATCCGAGAGCCGTGCCAACGTTGCGCGGCCAATGGCCACTACTCCGAGGTGAACGAACGCCGTCTATGTGCCCTGCGAGCACATACTACCGAGGGTCCGGGTAGATGCACGTTGCATGCAATTGAAGTGGCGGACGAGCGGTCGCGCGCACACACAGTCACACATTTGGCGCGCATAGCTCAGCTCAGGCTAGATATGAATAGTGATGGTCGAAACGTTCCACGTTCACCCAGCACCGCTAGGTATCCGGGGGGGAGACGATGGCAACAAAAACACTGCACTGCAGCCTGAGCCAGCTGAGGGAAATGAAAGAAAAGGGAAAAAATGCATTCACCGGCGAAAATCTAGTGCAGAAATGCAATATAACACTAATAATGCTACATAAATAAATGAATAATGAAGGCAGCACGCAAGGTTGGAGGATCAAGGAAACCCGAATAGCCATTGGGTTGTTGGGCAGGGGAGTTTATTATGACGAAATATAATCCGATCGACGTTTTCTGGCTACAGTACTAGGAGATGAGTAAAGGGAAATTAAAGTTCATAGCCTTTTCCAAGATAAGGAAAACAAGACACACCACGAATGGCGCATGGGACAGTAGAATATATTGTCAAATGACATGTAAATAAAGTGTTACTCTGAAAATATTGCAGAAGTATTTTTCATCGAAATGTGATAGCTTTTTTCCGAGACTTCGTTTTTAAAACAATAATCCTTTAATACTTTTTTAATCGAAATGGCTACAGAAGGTATTACTGTGTGATAAATCATTAAAGAAAGGCATTTGTAATTTCAATTTAAGCTTGATTCACCTAGTAGTGATATGAGATAATCTTCATTTTGCCGAGTTTTTACATGAAGAATGCCACATTATTTGCTTTCAGATCTCAACGATGTAGTTATAGAAAAACCTGTTTTAATCCACCTAGCGGTGCAATTGTGCCTTTCTCAAGCATAAACACGAGAATTTTTTAGTTGCTTATATTTATTAAAAACTTTCAAATGTATACATCACATTTTTTTATACATGACTTGATTACTATATACAAGAAAAGAAATCATTATTCGAGTTCTAAAATTTTGCAAAAGAAAAAACAGCCACGGTAATATTGAATTGAAATAAAGGAGCAAAATCGGCAAAGTCCCAAAAAGTCGATTTCCATAAAAAAAACGAGATAACATAAAATCTCGACGTTTCATGCATTTTAAAGATGTTGAAAAATACGAATTCGATTTTTGAAATTTCATGGGGTCCCCCCTTCGTCAAAAAAAATTTTGAGCTTATATGGGAATTTCATATGTGACCGGACGGTTTAGTCTATATTTCCGGAACCATATAAGACATCTGTGGGATTATTATTGCTATCATTTGGGACTAAGTTTGTGAAAATCGGCCGGGAAACTGATGTGAGTTCGTTAATTTTGAAAGATGGCCGCTTTTTCTGGGCACTTCCGGAACCGTCTATGGTGATCAATGTAGTCAAGGAAACTTTGGTTGGCCGTCGGTGACCTAGAACTGCAAATTAAAGTTGTTTGAGAGTAATATTAGCGAAATTTTTACCTTTTTCGCTTTCATCGGAGTATCGGTTTGAATCGCAATTTGCTATGTGATCGCACGCCACAACCCGTAACTCCAGAACCGGAAGTCGGATCGGGATGAAATTTAATAGCCATTTACGGGGGCGCAACACTTTTCATTTGAGACTGGTTGAATCGGTCTAGCCATCTCCGAGAAACCTATGTGACTGTTATTCTGAATTTAGATACTTCCGCTGGGGCTTTCGGAACCGATGATGGTGGCCAATGTGGCCAAGAGACTTTGAATGGCTGTTAGTGACCTAATAGTACAAATCGAAGTAGTTGTGGTTACATTTTGGAAAAATTTTCACCATTATGCATTCATTGCAGAATTTATTAAAATCGACATTTTCTACGTGATCGTACTCATCGCACTGTAATTCCGGAACCGGAAGTCGGATCCATTAGAAATTCAATAGCAGCCTATGGGAATACCGTTATACCTTTCATTTGAGACTAAGTTTGTCAAAATCGGTTCCGCCATCTCTGAGAAAAATGAGTGATATTTTTTGTCACATACACACACATACAAACACACACACACACATACATACACACGCACAGACATTTGCCGAACTCGACGAATTGAATCGAATGGTATATGTCACTC
Organism: Topomyia yanbarensis; assembly: GCF_030247195.1. Taxonomy (NCBI): domain Eukaryota; kingdom Metazoa; phylum Arthropoda; class Insecta; order Diptera; family Culicidae; genus Topomyia; species Topomyia yanbarensis. The sequence continues at coordinate 401,921,181 of NC_080672.1, read as the reverse complement.
GGCCCTCCGGGTCTCCGTGACACAGTCGGTTTTCAGAGCAATTGCAATACCTTTCTATTGAGAAAGACAAAAAAAGCATAATTTTATGCATTTATTCATGCAAATAATTTAGTGCAAGGATTTGGGAAGGTGTTAGATCGATTGAATTCTGATGATCCATTTCGTTCACAAGGTAAGCCGTGTTCCGAAGCCATCGTTTCATCAACCAACCCCGTCTCAATGTAATGTTTGCGCCAAATGGGTTTATACATCGTAGAAAGACTTTCGATTCCCTACAGAAGATAAAAATCGACACGTATTTTAGTGTAGGGGAACATGGGGAGACTTGACCAGGTTTTCAGCTAAAACTGCATAAATCTCTAAAAAGGCCTTCAATCCCTCAAAAGTCATTGAGATATAATGTCAAAGTTATTGTGCGTCTTCATGATTTTTTTGCAGAATTTTTAATTTAATTTTTGAAAAGTTATAAAAGTTTTTATGAGATCGTTTTTTTTTTTTTTTTTTGGTAAAGCCTCCCCACTGCGGGGAGATTTGACCAAGGCGTGGGGAGACTTGGGCAAGAGAATTTCGAAAAATCATAACAAAAAATAGTGGCTATAAACATACTTTAATCATTATTTTCCATATTATCGAGATCTTCGGGTAGCTGTAGAAAATATAAAAGGGTTGCAATTGATAAATTTCGATTTTGAAGTGGAATACTTCTAACGTTTCAATATAGGGGTCCCGCTTCAAAAATTTTTGCCGGAATTTTACTCGATTTTTTAAACGTAAATATCTGCCGTTGTACTGAATGGGAAAATAAGATTATTACGCTATCTGATTGGAAATATGTACAACAATTTTGTATCCAATTCGGTAGTATGTAGAATTACTAAAAATAGCGGAAATAATGGATTTTTTGAAAATGGTAATTATCTGATCCATGATTGATCGGTACAATTCGCTCAAAAAGCAAGCGTTGCTGGGACTGCCTCTTTTAAATCGAATGAACTGCGACGCGTATAAAAAGGGAACACAAGAAAAATTCTTTAGTTTGTGTTCTGACGTTGTAAGTGTAGCAGCTGCTGTGTTTCATGTCAGCTCACATTCTTTGACGGTAGGTAATAGATACCATGACTGCCGCCAGGCGCTGATAGCATTTCATTCTAATCATGAAACGACGTGCCAGTTTCAAGCATACACGGAGGATACAATGATGACACACCACAGAAAAAGTAGAAAGCTCTTTTTTCAGAACTGAATAAATGGATTGGCGATGGGGTGGATTAGTGCGAGAACCGCGCTCTCTTGTTCTTTAAATTATATGTGGCGTCAGGTGCGTGTACAGATAAATTCACCACGGCGCGCGTTCCAGAGTGCACCGTAGTGAATTTATCTGTGTGTTTCCTCTGGCAATCCGTAGTGCGTACTGGTTGTTTCGTTGTGTAAAGGAGATGGTGTTGGCTTATTGGATGCTGATATTATGATTTTTTGTTGATGATTTGATACGAGTTACTTCGGAAAGTTTATTTACGAGTTTATAGAGCATTTTCAGACTACCAGGGGAAACATAAAATACTTAGTCCTCGGAGCAAACGGAGAAAAAGTTTTAAAACAGATTAATTGTATCCACATTAAGCCCGGCTTATTTTATGTGCGGCTAAATAACGCAATGTGCATTTTACTTATTTTGTTTACGAATATCGCGGCTACACAAGTGAAAAGCTATTGTGAAAACTACACTCTAAGATACCTGCTTGGTTAAGGTTCGAGCATATTATTATTTATGAAAACAGGGGGTAAAACGCGCCTCCTACGGAAATATGATCATAGTTTAGCTATAGAACATTAATTGGGAGAATTTAATAAATATCATTCAACCAACATTTCCCCCAGTGATCGCAATCGTAACGCTATGAAAAATGTTCAAAATTTTAATAATTCGCAACAACAACGGGACAAAAAGCTCGTTGGACTAACACGTAATTTTGTTTTTTGTCGAAATTTCACAAAAGTGTAGCTTTAAATCGTATTAGGTTATGCAATTTTTAGGTTTTCAAAACAATTGTTCTTTTTTAGATTAGAAAGATGGGTAGGTAATGTCAACGACATTACCGAATTAAGTAGCATACATTTAAAGTTGTTAATATGAATGCTGCAATTTTTATTTTTACTAATTTCTGAAAGGTTTTATTAAAATAAGTTATTTCGGTATTTCTAATGTAATTAGCGAAATAACGGTACAAGTATATACGATTCTCTACTGTTGCCAATTGATTTGTTTCACTTTCTTGCTGTTGTTGATGTTCACACATCACGAAATCAGTCCTACTATTGCTAACTTTGTTTACTTATACTAAAATATAAAGACTTATGTTTGAGGTGGGATTTTTTACGGGGTGATTAACATTAACAGTAGATATCAAAGCATAATAAATATCAGAAATTTTGTATCTTTCTTCAGCTAATTGCCACTTGGTAAAGTCTCCCCAACATTAGTTATTGCGTTCAATGTCATTCAAATTCTAGTAGTAACTATTCCAATGTTCCAATTTATGTAAAATCATTTCACTGCTTCAAAAAGATTAAGATGGTATATTAGTACATTAATAGTAATTAGTAGTCGAGTAGATAAAAAATTACATCATTTAATGCAAATTTTTTAATCACGTAATATTTTGTGTAAGGAAAGGATTTTTCATTCCAAACTTTAAGAAATTACCTTAAGGGATCGAAACAAGTATAAAAATATTTTTGAAGAAATTTTAAGAATCGGATAGAAGACACCATAGCCAAAAATAGAATTTTGCGCTTGGTCAAGTCTCCCCATATTCCCCTATTTATTTGAATTTTATATATGGATATGTTTTATTGGGTGGATCTAATACTCCATCGAGGTTGTTTGCACATTTTTATCCGAAATTCTAGTGATATGACCATCAAGAATACGTCAAATAACCACAACTAACCCCTTGGACAGATGTGTGGCCTGACCAATCGGTAACGCGGGCGGCGCACAGTGGCTGGAGGGTGGCCAAAACCTCAAAAATTTATTTTTGAAATATTGATATTTTATATTTAAATAAATATTTTATATTTAAATAAATATTAATATAAATATAAATTAATAAATAAATACATGAGAACATGTATTGAATGATGTATATTGGCTATTGGATAAGAACACGATTTTTAACATGAGTTTAAACGTAGCAAAGTCCGGACTTTTTAATGATTTTCATTTCCGAAACCACCATTGCTCTGTTCACTTCAAATGCATGTTGCTCTTTTGATTTTGGTCCGATTTTAGCACAACTAGTTTCATTGTGAAGAGGAACGAAAGAACTTGGTTAGTAAATAAAATACATTTGGTAAATTTGCTTGGAACTATGACTTTTTAGTTTAAATATGTTTGAGGTGGTCAGATCAAAAATACTTTTTTCACTAATGTATTCTGTACAAATTTCGGAATCATTTCGGAATGATCACATAGTATACATTCTATGGGAAATAACCTCTACTTTTCGAATACCATAATCTCGTTCTGCGCCTAGGTGCGCAAAAAGTTTTAAGGTGATTTTGAAGCTTTGTTGCTGATATGGAGGCGCATGGTGTTTTGTTTAAAATAGTTAGACAATCTACAGTAAACCAACACGTTATACATTGGATTTACAGTAGTGTTCTTCATTTTTATGATATTGCTGACATTGGTGAACAGTAACGGAAAATCTATCATGAAAACGTGATCATAGTTATAAGAAAGGTTCACTGACACTGTATGGAAAAATGCATTTAATATTTTACTACTTTTGATATCAAAAATGAGCGCAGCACCTCAAAATTAGCTTAAATTGTGATTTTCAGCCAAATTAGGTAACATTTGAGATTTTGTCCGACTTTTGTTTGAAGACCCGTCACTGTGCGGCGTCGTGAAAACTACCGAATAGGAGTTTATGTGCAACATTTTTTCTCAAAAGAAAAAATGGATAAAACAATTTGCGCATGAGGACACAAGACCTAACTCAGAAAAGTTGAATTTGGATGTTTCGTGTTCCACTCGCTAGTAATTGACACTAACTTGGAGTTGAGAACAGCTTGAAGCAACATTTGATATTACTCATAATGAATATGATTCAAGACTGACTTGGATCATCCGTCTAGCCTAGTTTGCATACCGTAATTAACTAAGTTCCCTGTTCTCCATTTAACACATCCACAATGATGAATTCTGCTTGGGCAATAGTTTCAATAAGTCGCTTTTGCTTTTGCTGAATTGCAAGAAGCCATCCCTGATTTTGAATTGGCTTCGGGCAGTGGTTTTCATCATCTAGACAGCCCCATTCATCATCTAGGCAACCCCATTCCGAAAATTCCCACATTGATGAAGTTATATAGAATGTTACCTAACCGGAAGTCGCCATCTTGAAATTTGAAAACATTAACTTGAAAAATTTAAAAGTCCGTGGTTTGTTGTTGTATTCTTTGAATTTCAAAAATCATTACAAATAGAAATCGGTCGCTATCAGATCGGGCAGCATTTGTGCAATATTTTTCCAAACATTCATTGCAAAATATTGGAAATTGGGTGAGTGACAGTGAATCTTTAGGGAGCGCCTTGAAAAAATGCGGCGTTGCATCATAATTCAAAATATCCTGGACCAGTAGTTTGAAATTTCACATAGTTCATAATTGCCCAGGTAACTACAGGAGCGATTTATTTTAGCGAAACCGGATTTTTGACATCTAAGTGCTACCAAAAATTCAAAAATCGAGAATAAAATAAAACCTCCTATTATCATTTGTGAAACAGAACTGTGCTAAATTTTGAAACGATTGTTGCAGATTTTGAGTTATGATGTACACCGCAAAACAAAGTTTTCGACGGGACGCCTTCGGAGATTTGCTGTTATTCGTTCAATTTTCTGTATGTTGCCATGAAAATTTTAGAAAATATTGTTCAATTATAGCATTATTATATGGAAGTTGAATAGATATACTAACACTTTCTGTATTGCCATAACAATTTTTTAGTGTGCTTTTTTACCGAATTAACCTTCTCCTTCGCTCAGAAGACTCTCACAAGAAAAATTTGGCAACGACAAGCCTCCAGTATAAAGAGCAGGTAAAAATAAATAATTCGTTCGAAGGAAAAGCCTTACATAATATAACGTTACATTCGAGATTAAAAGTAGGATACAGAAAAGTACTTTGGTGGAACTGGATATGTTTTTTGCGGTTTTTATACTGAAGATTTTTTTAAACAACATTTACATCGAAGATCTCCTGTTCGATTTTTATAGTTCAAGTTTATAACCGATTATTACATTGTCATATATTTGAAGCGGGTTTTGCGAAGCATGTTATGTTCGTCCAACTTCTATTTTCGGTTGCTCTTCTGACCTAGTCCTTCTGTGAATATTTTCCTTCTTTTTATCATGAGCTGTTCTTGCTATTCATTGAATAATATTTTCCATATCCTGTATATGCCTCGATGAGGTCTTCAGTTTTCAGAGAGAGGGAGAGAGAGAGAGAGCGAGGGATATATAGATAGAAGTATTGAAAGAGGACATATGAATATATGTCACCAGATATATGAAATATATTTCGGGTTTATAGGCATAATTTAAAAAAAGCTTATCCATTGTAATAAAATTTATAGGCTATTCTTCATTTTTCATCGGTATACGAGATGGTGGATTTCTTCAATTTTACTTTTAGGTATGAAAATTGACGAAGGTTTGAAACTTATTTAGTTTGCTGTATTTCTCGGTTGCATTAAGTGAAACAAAAGAAATTTGAAGAAGCTTGAGCTATTCTAAATTATGTTTGGTTCCATAATGTTACAATATACACTTTATTTCTAGTTTTTGATGTAATTTCCCGTTCCCTTATTTGAGATTACTAGTAATATCAAACGGAATAACAGGTTTAGGTCATCCATGAATCGACCCATTATTGCGTCGGACATTTCCAAATTATCTTCGTTTACAAATAATTTATATCTTATCTGGTTCCGCAGAGGTATGGGTGTGCTCTTATAAATCAAAGGAGGCTCTTTTCTCAGATGAATCCACTTCAACAATATCTACGCAAAACGATTTGATCAAAATACGGCACACAGTGGGACCAAACCTAAAATGGTGGGATAAAACCCATATGAGACCTAAGATATAATTTTAGAACCAGCATTTCTTCGTAGGATACGTTTACAATATTATTCTGCAACTTTGCAAATAAAAATATTTTTGATTAGACTAAGGTAGAGTACCCGAGCAAAACATCTGCCGAAGGCATCTACCCTGATGCCTTCGGCAGAGTTATAGAATATTATGTTTTAAACAACTTCATCGAAGATACCATATACATCAGAACTAATTTTCGAGGCGAAATTGTTGTTTTTTGAGAATATGACCCAATAATCTGTTTTCGACTTTTCCATGTTAAAACCTTAATAAAATGTCATATTTCTACAAACTTGCAGGTATCACTAAAATACAACTTTTCGTTGAAGGAACAAACACTATCAATTTGACTTTTAAAACTATTTTTCATATAAATTCGCAGTATTTTCATCAAAGATTTCTATGTTCATTGGCACTTTGTAGCAGCAAAACTTTAGCTACTCCGACACTCTATTACTCCAAGAAGAAATTAAATATAACATAGAAACAGGATATAGTGGGACCCATTGTTTGGGTCACCATTCATGTACGACGATTTATAACATAAAGTATGTAAATATGTTTATTTTATTTTTAATTTATATGCGTTACTAGCTAATACCCATCGCGCGTTGCTGCTACTTTCAACGAAATAGGAAGAAAACACAATTTGTTTCAATACGCCAACTAGCGGGCAGATAATCTCCAACCAATAGCACACAAACACGCTTAAAACAATCATCTACTACAGTGGTTTTCAACCTTTTCCGTTCCATGTACCCCTTTACGAATATTGATCCCCATGATGTGCCTCTTTCTGGAAATTACTTACCACGCACTGAAAATATTGGTAAAAGTGAGAGTGTTTCGCTTTTAGCAAAAACAACCAACGCCTACTGTTAGGTTGAAAGTAAAACTTTTAAAATAATCATGAATAAATCAAGAATCAAAATAAAATTTTTACTTTTAATTAATGAAAAATAATGTGTGTATCATTACCCTGTCAGCAAAACGATCTTCTATTGGATGTAAACCATAATTCTAGAAAAACATGTGAAAAGAGCCTAAGTTCAAATGAAAGTTTCTCTTTGTTTACTTTCTCCTCCGTCAATAACTCGGCCGCTTTTACGTTTGCCCCTCAAGTCTTAGCATACTATGTTAGAAGAAATCTTAGTCTTTTAAAATGTACTGAACGATGTTGGAAAGTTTTAAGATATCGCCATAATAATCGAAAGAGAAAGTAAACAAAGAGAGGCTCTCATTTGCAATTAGGCCCTTTTCACGTGTTTGACAACAATTTTCCAATTATAAACATGTTCCTTAGCACTCTTAGTAAGCATCTTAATTCTTCACTGAAACAATATATAAAGACAAATATCCGACGGTAATGTTAGGAAAAAAAGTAAAATTTAATGCAAATTCTAAATTGGGGCAAACCCCTGTATTTATGCATAGGAGCATATAACCTAATTTAAATTAAGTCATATTTTTGTATTTCGGATTCTCCTCGTCAGTTCAAATTTATCCCGCATAATTCACCCCCTAGAGTAGTATAATTTACCCCCGAGGGTGAATTCACTCCCGGTTGAAAACCACTGGTCTACTATGTACAAATTTTGATGGCGCTCAGTTAAGCCATTTGGGAGTCCATAAATCACATATATACAAACATTGACTTTTATATATAGAGATTAACTATTAACAAATTGTTATATTTTACACGCATCCACAGGTATGTATTGAGCATATTGAATTACTATATTACGGTTACAAAACAAGAAAAGAAGATATTTTTTTTATTTACAAAGTTGCAGAATAATACTGTGAACTTATACTACGAAGAAATGCTGGCTCTAAAATGATATCTAAGGCTTTAAATAGGTTTGTTCCATCCATTTTTGACTTGGTCCCACTGTGCGGTACGGTGTAACATTAGATTTTTTGTACATATTACACTAAAAACATTCTTAGATGCTGACAGCCACGATAGGGATTTTTTTTCTAAACACATCGAATGGTTGTTATAATATTCTTAAATTTTTAAATTCATTCGCCTTGCATTAGCTTAACAAAACGATGAAGTCCGTCTAAGAAGCGCCCATACAATCATTGTACTGGTCTTCAAATTCTCATATGCGCTAAAAATTGGTTGCAAAACATATTTAAATATACTGTAAAGTTTACAATCAAAATGTATTACAAACACTATAATATTGCTCCAACAAACGTTACCATACACAAAACGGGCAACCATTATATGATATATCCAATTGAACAGAACATTTTGAAATTTATTTCTTATTATATCTTTCATTCTTTATAACACGAACTGTTCTTTATAGCTTTATAGGCAATCGGCCAAATGACATTGGGTCAATTGCTATTCAGTCAAATGACATTCAACCAAATGATATTCTTCCAAATGGCATTGTCTCTTTCAGCCAAATAACCCTGCCGGCCAAATGACATTCGATTAAAAGACCCTTTCGGCCCAACAAGTTTTGGTCAAACTATCATTTCGGTCAAATGGCATTCAGCCTAACAGCATTCGATTAAATGCCCCATTCGGCCAAATGAAAACTTATTTACTTCCCATTCTGGAAACAATGCTTGCTTCGAAATAAAATTCAAAGAGCATAACTAAAAACGACAGACTGTTTATGTTGATTGTGCTAACGATATTTCATATAATTATGAGAAACGATAATTTTTCGCGTTTGATTTTTTTCACGAAATAGACAAATGAATAATTAATTTTCATTCGTTAAGCTTACTTATTTGATAAAAAAGCGCCAACCCTTATATTTGGTCTAACTTGTTCAACGTTGGGTTGTTTAAATTTTCATTGTAATCGCCCGTTTTATTAATTTGTTAATAAGATAGTTCGGCCTTTCGTCTCTTCAGTCTACTGTCCCTCCACATTTCGTCCTTCCATCACATATGTCATACATCCAAAAATAGAAATATGGTAACATGTAATCAAAACAAAATTAACTGCAAAACGAAACCGAACGGAAAGATTTGTTCATTCACGCATCCTTTCGATTCCCGCCAGCGCGTAGTTTCGAAGCCACCCATCAACACGCAGCACCTCAAAAGGCCTCCAATACATCCGATCAACCTTCGCGTACCGTAGCACGATGGATCCCAGCCCAGCAGGGTATGCAGCAGTAAACTGCAGACGGAGCTTTATTGAGGCGAGTAACCAATAAAAGCAGTTATTGCATTAGCGGATGGTTATCACTGCCGATGATCGATGACGTCGCAGTCGCAACACATTATTTCTGTAAGGTTTTGCGGTCCATAACAATAAAGAGCAGGCCATTTTCGCGCGCGCACATACACGCGTTCATTGAAACTCGCTCACTCACTCTCTCACTCATTCGCCCTCTTCGTTGGGTTGGCGGGTAGAAAGGTGAGGCTCGCCTGCATCCAAAGTGGGTCAAGTTTTCAAGTCATCATCTGCTCAAGGCAGCCCGCATGAATACCGTACCTCCCCGCTACTGTCTGTGTTTGTCGGAACAAAACCCGAACCGAACAGCAGTTCATGCAATTTGCTCAGGCGAGCTATTTCGCGGACAGGTATAATGGGGCAATCGGGGGAGGAGTGCCGTTTTCCCAACCCAAAAGCAAGCGTGAAAGTTCAACAACTTTTCCTGGAGCTGGTTGGGTACCTGCCAACAACTTTTTCGAGCAGTTTTTCGTCCACTATGTTTTCCTTTCAATTGAAGAGGGAGACCCCGTTGAAGGTCTCCCCATGGTTGCCTGCCACGTAAAGGGGGTTGGGAGCCGCTTTGTACTCGAAGTAACTCACTGCTATTTTCATCCATTCGCGTTCGTTCGTGTTACGGGTTACGCGAAAGAGCTACGCTCGTTGAAGTTCACCCAGTGGATGTTCATTCCGTTCACTCTCGCCGTTCGGCGGGTCCCCGATGTGGGGTTGGCTCCCCCGATGGGTGGCTTCGTCGGCCGCTCGCGCTCAGTCAATCTGTGACTTTTGATTCGCGTTGACGTGCGCTGATTGTAATTTTCGATTCGGTCGTCTATTTCGTCGTCGGGTTTAACGGGGAAGTTTTCGCGGGAAGATTTCCCATTTGATAAGAGTTAACTTTTTTTTTGATTTTTTTTTTCGTTTTCGTTAAATTTGGTTACGCGTTTGTTTCGTTTATTTATTTCGTACGTTGGCGTGGTTTTTTAACGGTCTGTTTTTTTCGGTGGTACCAGTCCTCTACCACTGACCTTGGTTCGACGTGTGCTACGTTTGCTTCGGGGGGATCCGTTCCCTGGATTTGGACCCCCTGGGCTGGTTTCCGAGAATAATTTCAAATACAAACAAAGAAGTGAGAAGCTGTTTTAATTCGTTTCCGCCCAAAAGTTGATTTTTAGTGATCCAAATAAATCTGAATCCTGCAGCCAATCTTGATTTCCTCAGTTGTCATCCCAACGGTGCCAGGATGGGGCGTAAACAGTTCACGGAGTGGGGCGGGGACAAGGACGCCTAGAGGCGGAATTCGGTGGAACCTGCTGAAGGAAAGTGAAATAACAATCGCAAATGCAACGCTGGTTTAGAAAGTATTTTTTCAAAGCTCTCGTCTGCGGCAAAGTCTCAGCGAGGGAAAAGTGAACGAAGGCCTCACTCAGCTTCAGCAAATTGAGCCACACGAGAAGTGCCTGTGCAAAACAACAAAAAAAGATACAAACCTCGCGAAATGAGAAGGAAAGTGATTGAAAATGAATCTGTGAGTGTATTGTCTATGATCGCTGGTCAACAATTGAAGGATTATTATCGCGAAATCTGAGGCTCACCGCGGAGCGGAAGGAGAAATGGAAGCAATTGGAAAATTAAGTTCAGTGGTTGAATAGAAGTGGAATACCGGAGCAGAAAAGATACACATCGAAAAACCTGAAGTGATAAGTGCAATCGCGCAATTTCTTCTTCTTCTTCTATTGATTGGGATCTTAAATTTGTATATTTTCACCCGTCAAAAGTTACCATCGCCGAGGAAAGATTTGTCCGAAAAATTAAAAGTGTTACACACATACATCCGACACAGCCGAATAGAGAGAAAGAGATAGTAAAAGTGGATTAAACACGGCCAAACCTGGCCAAAAGTGAATGTGTGTGAAGTGCGAAAAGAGTGTAAAATTAGCGGTAATTAACCGACTAAAGGCGTGTTTATGAGCAGTACTAGTGAGCGAAGACAGTGAATAGTCGTGCCACCAAGCAGGAAAGAAACACAATCCCCGAACGTGTGGCGTGACATACTTTAACAGAGTGCGAAAAACTGCGTGAAAATAGACGAAGAAGACTTGGATTACCGCCCACCGCCGCCCATCTGCTGTTCCGGATCAGCGTGTCTTCGGTGCGAACTCACAGCAACCGTGTCCGCCGGATCCCTCGTCCGCAGCCACGAACGCGAATGCTATCGATTGTCAAGGTAAGAAACTCAATCGCATTTTAATCGGTTTCGTGATACGGGTTTGCCTTCAAGCTTCGCATCCGCGCGGGGCACAGTCCCGACGGATGTCCTTTCGACGTAAAGCTGCTGGCTTTGAGCGCGTCGCGCAACTGCTGATGTTGTTTTTGTTGTTGTTACAAAACAAGTATACACGATGCGCGAGCGTAGTCAGGAGCGCTGAAGGACAGCCATTTTTTATTATTGTGCTCCTCGCTTTCGTATCAGGGATCGTACATTTACTTCGGCGATTGGTGACGTTCCCCCGTTGGGTTGCGTGAGTGAGTGTGACACTGCTGGCTGATTATCATTGGCTGTGACATGGTCGCCGTTACGAATATATAGCAGTGATGCTTGTGAAACGGGGTATTACGGCCAATGTGTGCAGGGATCTTTGCGTCACGATCGTGTTTTGATTTGATGCGTCGGCTTAGGATTCTAGCGTGTGTTACGTAAGGCGAGGTCGCTTGCATGATTTTTAACGGAAGTGTACAACGGGTGGAAGTGTTTAGTCGTTTTACTTCTATTCTTTGTGTACGTGGCAGTCAAATACAAAAGAAGAATGTAATATCTTGAATGTCAAGTTTGACGAACCTATCGATTGAGTATACTATTATTATCTTTAGAATCAAAACTACAAAGTTAGATGAAATGCTAATTCATAATTAGTGCATTATTTATTTGCACATGGTCATTAATTGCAATGAAACGGTGGAGAAAGTCCGGTAAAATTATATATCTTTTTTGAATATTTTGTAATTTTATATTATATAATTGATTGTATTCGACTGAAGCTCTTATGCAATCGTTTCACTAACTCATATTTCTTCCATTCTGTGACTGTTTCGTTTAATTAATAGTGTAATCATGAGTCATTTGTCTGATTATTTTGATTTTTCGTGTTTCAATTTATACACTATATACAGCAAAAAAAAGCTAAAAGGTTCTGTAGATATCAGTTATTTCATTTCCTTTCTACTTCAATATGTTACAGAATAAAAAAACACGATTCAATAAAAATTTTCATAGAAATGGTTAAAAAAACTTTGAGTTTTAGTCTAAACTACTATTGAAAACTATTGTGGGAATTTTCAAAACTCGTGTTTGGAAACGAGTTTGGAAAGAGTTGTTTACGTTTCAGTCAAAATGTTGTGATGTATTAATTGACTGTGAAATGGCAGCTGAATCAAACGACACATAGCTGCAATGGCGGATTTTATTTCACAATGCGAATTATATATTCGATGATTCTCGCTTCACGCAACCACTCGATTTGAATCATTGTTCAGTGATTGCCTGGCATCATTCAATCAATATCCAACAATGGCGTCTAAGTCATCAATTCCAACAAATACGTGGTTTTCAAGTTCTTTTTGTCTTTCTCGTATAAACATCGAATCTTTAATCGAGGCGAGTAGGGCCGAGATTCACATACCATTCGTTTCAGTTCGCCGAGATCGGAAAATGTCTGTGTGTATGTATGTGTGTGTCATTTAAACTCAAACAAATTTCTCAGAGATGGCTGAGCCCATTTACAAAAACTTAGTTCCAAATAAAAGGTATAACGCTCCCACAAGCTAATATTGCACTTTTAGTTGATAGAACTTCCGGTTCAAGAGATATAGGTTGAAGAGTGCAGCCACAAATTCCACAAATTAGCAGGAATTTTGGGATTTTACTAAAACTAAACAACTTAGCCTTATTATTTCGTTGGGGATGTTTTCGTAGTTTGTGAGCCCCTTCTTTTTGTTCAAACAATAGTTAGGGTGGTTCTAATTTACCGAGATCAACAAAAAATTAACTTTGTGATCATTCTAGTAAGAGCCAAATGACCTTCAGCGAACTTGTAGAGTGACAAATTTTGAAAAAGTTTGCTGAAAACATTCAAGCTCTATCTGGCATACTTTTCATTTTAAAACAAATTTAAAATCGAAGGTGTGTTTCTTAGTGTTATTTAGAAAAAAGTGTTGTATTCAAATAACTTTTGTGGTATTGATTTAAAACTGAAGTAGTCTTCTGACAACTTTAAGACTGTTTTAAGGCAAATAATTTGTTTCATGGCACCATAAGTCTAACGATTTTCGCTGAAAAGTTATGAGCACTTTTTCGCCAAAAATGGTTTTTTTTGGAAAAACAATATCACTCATTGGAGCAAACAAAAGATAATTGATTTCAAAAGATCTATTTTTGATATTATATGTACTTATATCTTTTGAATAATAGAAGCTAGCGCTTTGATATGTTAATAGAAAATGTTGTCTTCGAAAACTCATAAGAACATTTGAAGGATAGGTTGGCAAAAAAAGAAAACTGGAAAAGTTATGTTAAATATATAGTGTTTTCATGAATTGACCCTTCTAATATGTTTAAATTACTTTCACGGTGAACAATATTAAAAATAGAGCTTCGTTTTCATGATAAAATATTACACTTTACAATACTTTTCTATTATTTTAAATGCTGGGTTGTGTGGTTCTAAATTTTTTGATGGTTCACGATAGAGAATCGCTGTCTTCCAGAAAATTGCAGAAAATAATTTAAAAAAAAACTCTATGTCATGTACTTTTCATTTTACAAGAAGTTGATCAAAAAACCTGTTTTAATCCACCTAGCGGTGCAATTGTGCCTTTCTCATTTCTCTAAACTATGGCACGGAGGCTTTTTATGTTCAACATAATTGTGGAAATGTCCATTACATTCTTAGTACACTTTGCACTTATACACAATGGCATGCCAGCCACGAACTTGATGAGCTACGTGTCGACGGTGAAACACTTGAAACAAAAAAATATCATACTCCATTAGCCTAATCAGCATTAGATCAATGTTATCTGCTTGCTAACTCATTTTGTCATGCGGGGATGGGTATGTGAGGAGGGCGAAAGTCCCATGAACGAACGACTCCCCAGCTTAAATTGGTATGCTTTGTAATATAGTGGTGGTTTAAAGATGATGGGGTTGAAAGGGAGGGGTATGAGGTGGTGGTCTGAGGGGTGATTTAAGGAGATTTTTAAAGGAGGGGAGTGAACAGTAGAGGGGGGGGGGGTGTAACCCCTCTCCGTAAACCATCAACTACGCCCCTGTTAAAATCCAGAAACCTTATGCGAGTCAAAAAAAAAATAGGTCGGGATTAGGTTGACGTTTTTCAGAGTGATTGCATAACCTTTCTATATGAGAAAGGCAAAAATGTGCAAAATCCAAAAAAGTGAATCTTCGTCAAATTTTTTTCGTGTTTGCATCAAATCTCGACGTTTTATGCACCTTGAATAGATTTAGCATCAAAAATAAAAATTCTATTTTTAATTTTTCCTATAGTTTTTATGAGAAATTTCTGTGTGGCCGCACTCTGAAACCCGTAATTCCGGAACCAGAATTCCGATCGATCCAAAATTCAATAGCAGCCGATGGGAAGGTTGCACCTTTCATTTGAGACTAAGTTTGGGCAAATCGGTCCAGCCATCTCTGAGAAAAATGAGTGACATTATTTGACACATACGCACATACATACACACACACACATACACACACACACACATACACACACATACATACACACATACACACACACACATACAGACTTTTTCCGATCTCGACGAACTGAGTCGAATGGGATACGGCACTCGGCCCTCCGGGCCGGGATTAGGTTGACGTTTTTCAGAGTGATTGCATAACCTTTCTATATGAAAAAGGCAAAAAGGTTTTTTTTAATTATTTTCTTTATATAACTTTTGAAGTTTTGATTTTTCATTAAGATCACTGTAGGAATACTTTCAGATATTTTGAGGGAGAACAATTTGTTTCAATATACCGTAAGAAAAGTTGTATATCTTTTAACTAAAAATAAACCATTTTTGAGTAAATATTGCAAGGTATGATAAAAATCGCATTTTCCATTTTTGGTGATCTATACTAAAAAGCGTACTCTTTTATATAGCAGTAAAGGTATTTAATGCTAAGTGTCCTAATCGAAGATGCTATTTAAAAAAGATATATTTTTTCTAAAAAAGTTCTCTTAATTTTGATACGAGCAAAGTTTAGAAGTTGGTATGTTAAAGCAAATTATTCGCCATAAAATAATCTTCAAGTTGTCCAAAGGGCACTTCAGTATAAAATCAAAACTACAAAAGTTAAAGAAACAAAAACGTTTTTTAGCAACACTCTAGAGCTTACAGTTGGATTTGTTGTTCAATGGAAAGTATAAAAGCTAGAGCTTGCGAGTCTTCATCAAATTTGTCTAAAATGTGTTGCTCTATAACTTCATCGAAGACAGTCAAGCTCCATCTTAAACAAATAAAACATTAAATTTTAATTATTGCTGGAACCACCCTAGCTTCCGTTTAAACCATTCATGCCCATGTTGTTTGTTGACAACAACGTTTTTAAACAGCTATAACTTTTGATTGAGGCGAGAATCGCTCACAAAAACAAGTAAGGCTCATTAATGTGATTATTGCCTTTAATTTGAGTATTAACAGTTACAAGGATCAGCTCTAGAATTGAAGTTATTGCAATTAGTCTGATTTGATTCCGATGGACCAGTGCTGCCAGGGACAGTTTACGTTGACGACGGAAAATGATTTTTTCATATATCTTCGTCATGATGCAATATTATCGAAAAATGATAAAACTTATCGATTTAGACTGTTGTTGGCTACGTTTTCCACGTAATTGGATTATTGTAATTATTCTAGGAGAATTGTATTGAGCATTGGAAGGTAAAAATTGACCAGCTTCTAGCACTGCCATGGACGCACATATCTTTATGAAAATAGGCCTTTCGTGTTTCTTGAGCCAACCGTTTTCAGGGAAAAAAAGTTTTGAAACCCTACATGCACTAGAAAAAAGTTGGGCATGAAAGGGTGAAACCAATAGAAGGGTCTTGCAAAGTACAACAACTTTGCCAAACATATTGCAGGGCTAAAGTCATTTAATTTAGTAGTTAAAATTCCTTCTAAATTTATATTCTGGACCACTGTGCATTGATTGTTATTGAGTTTCATTCAGCTCTTACTTTTGGTTCCGGAGCTACAGGTTCCGGAAGTCCCGGCTTCACAATTAAAGTAACATCGGTTAATGGTGTTGGCTGAACCGATTTGGTCAAACCAAGTCTTAAATGGATCGTATAATATGCAGTTGGGTCCCCCCTTACCCTTACACCCCTTCCCTGCATCACCGCCCCTCCCCTTGGACCACCCTCACACTCGCATTCCCTTCAACAACTCCGCGTACCGAGATATGATACACCGAAACCTCCATTTACGAACCAAACCGGGGGTTCGTAAATTGAATTAGTTCGTAAAAAAAGTGTTCGTTATTTGGGATTTAGTTCGTAAAAAAAGTTAGCTTCACATTCTTATTAATATTCGTTGGTTCAGCAATATTCTCGATAACCCTATATGACAATATGGGTATTTTTGGAACGGGCTTGGCAAGTATATGCTGAAAATGGACAATTGGAACCTTTTCGAAATCCAAGATGGCGACATCCGGTTGAGCAATATTCTCGATAACCCTAACAATAAGGGTATTTTTGGTACGGGCTTGAAAAGTAGATGCTGAAAATGGACAATTGGAACATTTTCTAAGTTCAATATGACGATTGCCGGTTGAGCAATATTCTTGATAACGAACACTATGGGTTCTATTTCCGTCATTCACTCGTCAACCCTATCCCGAAAATACCCATATTTTTGTGGTTTTAGAGAATTGGATTTCAAAATAGTTCGAGACATCGATTTCCGTCATGCACTTGTCAACCCCATTCCGAAAATACCCATATTGTTGAGTTTATAGAGAATTTATCTAAACCGGAAGTCGCCATCTTGGAATCCAAAATGGCTCAAGACACCGGTTTCCGTTAGGCACTCGTCAACCCCATTCCGAAAATACCCAACTTATATTAGTAACAAATAACTAAGAATACATAAGTACATAACTTCATGCTGTAATGTACGAACTCAAACTTTCCAAAAAGAGTTCGTTATTTCGAATTTAGTTCGTAAAAAAAGTTACGTAAATCGAATATTACGTAAAAAAAGAGTTCGTAAATGGAGGTTTCAGTGTAAATGATTTCTGATGCATCCTGCCCTCTAACTCTATTAAAACTCTCCCCCCCCCGTTCCCTTCCAAACCCATTCCCCCGGAATTCCAAAATCTGATCACATTAAGATTACATTGAACTCGACAATTATATTGAACATAACATAATTAATCATAGTTTTGATAAATTAGAAAGAAACAATAGCACATCTAGGTGGGTAAAAACAATTTTTTTTGAATATTTGGGTACACTTATTCAAAGAATATTTATTCTGAAATGGCTCACATGTTGTAACACACAACTATACAAAAACCTAACTTGAACCTTACCTGTCCGTACTTAGACTAACATTAAGTAAAAGAAGAAATGCATTAAAAATTAAATTAAATAAATGTGTATCTAAAAGTGATTTAACCAAAAAGAAAACAGAAAAGAAAATTACATATTCGACATCCCTAGAAAAATTGGAGTGTTGTGGCTGACAATTTTGTTTAAAATCCATATAGATGGTTTTTGTTAATAGTATCTTTAAACTGATTTATCCTGATATGGGGTACTTGCTTTATGGTTTAGAATCTTTGGAGGGGTAATAGAGAACCGAAATTAAAATGAGATCTTTTTGTAAATGCTTTCAAATCATAACTTTAATACAATGCATGATATTTACTGATAAAGTTCAATAACTCTATAATGGTTGTTATATGTTGGTATGTAGAAAGATATTTATCCACAAATTAGATCCCCTAGCACCTTCCGAAAGATTTTGAACCATGAACCAAACACCCTGTATAACTGTTTATGATGTTTTTTTTATTTTTGACCTTTCACCAAATTGAATGGAACAAATATACGGGTCATTCCACGCGAAGTGATCAAAAAAAGATGCAAACTTGAAATCGACCTTCACGGATTTGAACCAAATTTGGAGGAATTGTTCATCTAGGGCCAATAAATAAAACCCCAAATTTTTGTGTCAATTTGACCACCCCTTGGGTCATGGGAGCACTCCCCGTTTTGGCAAATTGCAAAAACCCTTGATTTTCTTTTGATCATATCTCCGGTTCTATGTACTCTAGAATCAAACCGAAAGATGGCTTTAGAAGAAAATTGTTCAAGGAGTCTAAAAAAATGATTGAATATTAAAAGTTAATTTTTCTCTCAATACATATATTTTAATTTTAAAAACTGTAATGCCATCGTGTTCCTCAGACATTTTTACATAAAAAACACTTATCATCTCAATATAATATGAGCGCATCCTGAGATATAATTTTCGGCAATCCGAATCAATATACATTGCTGGCCGCTTCCTAATTCCCTTTCCGTCGAGTTGATTTGCAAAAACCTATCATAAATCCTTCCTACCGTTGTATGACAGATGTCAAACTGCTCAGCGATCACGCGATTTGTTTGTCCAAAACATTTACGATTTCTTCATAACTAGTTGTTTCAAATGTTAAGGGGGAGAAGGGTAAGGATTTCTGCTAGAAAAAAAATACGCAGCGATTTTTTTTTAACTTTGGGCGAAGCGAATTGATCATTTCAATAACATTCTGTAATTTACAATTATTTAAAAAAAAACTCAACGTGGGGGCTTGGCATTTTTTACATAGAATGTGTGTGCAAAATTTGAAATAAATCGGTTAAGTAGTTTTTGAATGGCAGTTAACACCGCAAATCGTGTGTTTTCCAGAGATGTTCTACAAAAAGCTTCATCGCCGAGTCGCTTGTCGATATTTTTGCATGAAAAAATTACAGAATGTGATTGAAATGAGACTTTATAATAAATAAAAGTTTTGGTCAATTTGCTTTACCCAAAATTCTAAAAAAAATCGCATACAAATGTGATTTTTTTTCTTGTAGAAACCCTTATCCCCCCCCCCCCCTTTAACAACAGAAAAACGAGTTTGATAGAAAAAAGCGAACTGAAATAAATTAATGAATGCCTTGGAGCATTTTTTGTCTATTTTGACAGTTGTGTAGTTTATCAGATACACGCTAAAATCAATTAACTAAACGTTTGTGGATAATACCTGTACATTGTACATGTTATTGGTAATATTATTGGCTGTCAATTTTCAGAAAATATAGCCAAAAAGTAATTTAGATAGCTGAATTATTTACAAAAGGTGTAATTGCAGAGTTTGTCGCATTTTTTATGTACTGTATTGTACCAATTGGACTCATGCATCTATATTGAAACCTCAACAGCACGATAATCACCTTTACCGGCTGTCCTTAAATCCATCGTTCAGGAGATGGATAAAAGATAGGATGGACGGGTAGTATTGATGATAAGCCTACTTAACGAAAGGACGCCGGTTTATCATTATCGGTTTTTCGCAGATGTCACGTAGCTGGAAATGTAGAAGGATATAAGCTGTAGGATTCGCTCCGAGCAAGCAACGCGCTTTATAACGCATGTTTGCTATCTAGTTGCCAATAGAAAATGAAAAAAATCTTCTTTTGTTGTTTCTAAACTCTGAACAGCCGGCAGATGTTTACCTTGGGACAAATTCTGGATGAATTCAGGAAACACAAGTTGTGGATTCATCATCAGTTTGTGGATTTCAATGCGACGTACGATTCAGTGAAACAAAACGAGTTGTTGTGGATAATGCATAAATATGACTGTCCAACAAAACTATTTAGGTTTATTTGCATGGTGCTAAATGGGTCAAAATCAAACGTCAAAATAGCCTGAGAGAAAATCGACCTGTTTGTGATGTAGAATGTATTGAAGCAGGATGGTACACTCTCTCTAGTATATCATTGAGCATATCGCTCGTAGAAGATACGTAGATATGATGTGCAAAGGAACGCAATATGATTTCCAGTAGAGGAAATTTTTCTATATTTCGACTTCATTTACTGAGTAACTAGCACCATCTTGGAGCCAAGTTAGATTTTGTATCTAAACTAGTATCCAAATTGACACTAGATGGACACAATAATCTAAATAGTCACACGATACGTACGTGAACGTCTAAAGCAAAAGGCTTTTCCCGAGCGGTATCACGTGAAGCAAATACAGAAGCTTCATATATCTTGAAACACTGAAATATGTGATATGATTGTTGTAGAAGTGAGATAAAAAGGCTTGCTGCAGTTGCGGATAGGACTTCCTATGGTTTGCGTTCCGATCTAAAACCCCGTAGTCTACATACTCGCACAAAACTTGATCTAGGCAAATCTGATACACCCCCTTACTCTGTACGGTCATAAGGCATGGGGATTGAAGAAAGCAGGCAGGCGTAAAGAAAACTGGAAAATAGCGGCCCACAATCCTGTAACCTAGAATAAAATATTACGTTAACGAACATATTAATTGCGATAATCGTGATTAACTTCTTGAAATCATTTTTGATTCATATTACTATGCTTGAAAAAATCCGAGAGAAAATTCTAGAATAAAATATTATGGTAGCAAAAATAGAAATTAGCAAAATAGTGACAAAGTTCATGAAACCATTAACCCTTAAAGGTGTAAATCATTTTTTCTAAATTTTTTGAGAGCTGTCTCATAGCTTTAATAGCCACTATGAAGATTTAGAGATAGTTTTTGCAATGTTGTTTTAAGGAGTTACATGCCTTCTTATTTTTAAAAAAAAATTGATGTTTTTATTACTTTATCTGAAAGTGCAACTCTTTGAAAATATTTTTCCAAATTTTGATAGAGATCCCAGAAATAGATCGAAAATTACAGCGCTTCGTCTACTAAGAGCAGTGGTGACTAGAAATTTTAAACTCGATTTCCTCGAAATGTCGTTTTTCCGAAAATGGTTTTTCCGTGATCACGATTGCGAAAAAACCTCTCAACCGATGTTCTTCAATTTTTTTTTTCAATTGATTGTAATTAATTTTTCTCGTACGTTAACGATTCCTTTTTGGCTTTTTCATATAGAAAGGTTATGTAATCACTCTGAAAACGTCAACCTAATATCGGCCGGGAGAGCCGAGTGTCATATCCCATTCGACTCAATTCGTTGAGATCGGAAAAAGTCTGTATATGTGCGCGTATGTGTCAAAAATGTCACTCATTTTTCTAAGAGATGGCCAAAATATAGGCCGATTTGCCCAAAATATAGTCTCAAATGAAAGGTACAACCTTCCCATCGGCTGCTATTGAATTTTGTATCGATCGGAATTCTGGTTCCGGAATTACGGGTTTAACCTTTCGGCACTCGCGCCGTTGTATTTTGTGCTACACCTTCCGAAACTCTAGTGAAATCTTCTTCCAGCACCAGCGGCTGCTCATTCGGGGAGCCATTCGCGCGAGTGCCGGAGGATTAAGAGTGCGGCCACACAGAAATTTTCTATATAAACTATAGGAAAAATTAAAAATATAATTTTTATTTTTAATGCCAAATGTCTCTAAGGTGCATGAAACGTCGAGATTTGATGCAAACTCGAAAAAATAATTTGACGAAAATTCACCTTTTTGGATTTTAGCACATTTTTTCCTTTCTCATATAGAAAGGTTATGCAATCATTCTGAAAACCGTCAACCTAATCGCGGCCAGGGCCAAAATTTTTTTTTGACTGGCATAAGGTTTCTGGAATTTAACAGGGGCATAAATGAGGATACACAGAGAGGGGTTACCCCCGCCCCCCTTAAATCACCCCTCAGACCACCACCCTATCCAGCCCTCATACCCTCACCACTCTCAACCCCATCATCTTTAAACCGCCACTATATCACAAAGCATACCAAATTAATCTGGGAAGTCGTTAAATAAAAAATTATCAATATATTTTTATAAACTTATGCTTGTTTTTGTTCACTGAAAAATATACTATCAAAATACTATAAGTTTGGTAAAATGAAATTATTGCTTTATGCCTTTACGTAAATTCAAACATTCTTGACATTTTCCGCACAAAACATGGTGCATTTAAGGGTCACGGAACAAAATTGTTCCCAAAATCGTGAATAATATGCCATTAGTTCTGAAACAATCCAGTTTTTACGTTACGAAAATAGGACCATCAACAAAAATCATGTACATTATAATTATTTTCAATTTCCCGTAATGCTCGCATAACGCTATTTTTAGTGAAAATTTGTTTTGTGAATATCAATCACTGATTCCGCCATGTCATTAATAAATCGATTCTCTGTACGTGAACTAGTTCACAACTTTATGAACATTTTTCATAAAACCAAAGGTTGACTCATCTTGTGATTCATAGATTTAGGAACATACCATCCGTGCTCGTGAAATAGTTCACAAAATCATAAAATATTATTCATGTATTCGTGAACTGGTTCATGATTCCTAGTATAACAGTCACGATTTTCCATTCGTGCTCGTGAAATAGTTCACGAAATTACAAAATATTCATGTATTCGTGAACTGGTTCATAATTTACGATCCGTTTTACGTGCTGATGATATTTAGAAGATATCCCTAATCACTTTCAATTTCATGCAACATGGTAATGAAATTTTCACGTGAACTCTTTCGCAAAATTTAAAGTATTATTCTTGGAATAAACTTTATTCAATAGACTTTTTCATGAAATGTCAAGCTGCTACCAGTAATAGGTACGAGCAGTAGATACAAGAAAACTATTAGGACTTCGAACATCGTTATTCATTTAATAAGGTTTAGTGTGATGACTAGACAGAAAACGAATACCGCGACTACCGCACTTTTATGATCCAGCTAATATAGTCACGTTACTTCCAGTAAAAAAACCGATAGCAACCAAAAAATAACAGCTCGCGATGAGGTGAAGAGAAATTACGATAACGTGAACGAAAATCGTAACTAAGATCCTGAAATCATGAAAAAAATCACACAACTCGTGACAAAAATAACAAAAATCGTGACTAAGATCCTGAAATAATGAACATAAATAAACATAAACTCGTGACTAAAATTTCACGACAACGTGAATAGAAATTATTAAAATTATGACAAAGTTCCTGAAATCATAAACGTAAATCACATTACTCGTTATTAAAATATCAAAAATCGTGACTAAGATCCAGAATCATTGAATCACTCTACTCATGAATAAAATATCACGATAACGTGAATAGAAATTACGGAAATCGCGACTGAGATCCCGAAATCATGACCATAATTCCCGCTATTCTGACAGAAAATTCCGATAATAAACTTATGAAAAATAGCACGGTAATGTGATGAGAATTCACAAAAATCGCGAATAAGTTCCTGAAATCATGAACATCGTTTGAATGTAGGCTGTTTCCAGGTTTTACGTAAATCGTTCAGCTCACGAAATCGTGATCTTTTGTTCATGAATTTTGGACGGATTTTTTCAGTTTTAGGAAGAGACACATTACTTCGCGTGAAAAATCCAATAACAAACACACAAATAAAATATTACATTTGTATTTGTATTTGGATTTGTAAATTTTCTGAAACGTAATTGAACCAAAAGGAACGAAGTGAGCTGTTTCTCGAAAAGTTAGTAGGATAACAAACCTCGAATTATTTTTTTAAGGATTTTTGTTAATGAAAAATGAATCCAAAATGGTACAATATATCATTTACCTTATAAGCTCGAAAAAAACAATTCATTTTAAACTAATGAACGCAATGCAATCCCAAAGCTTAATTGTTCAAAGCTTTGGTTCGTAAACCACTGACAATGTTAGCTAGGTCACATAATGCACCGCGAAAAAGCAATTCAACACCCGCACCATCGCCTCGACATGGCAACCAGCGCGCAGCGGCGGCGGCAATGTTACACAAACAATTATACCGTCGTCGGCGTCCGTCGTCGCGTCGCGTCCCGCCGCAGGCCAAAGGTTAACTAAAGCACCATACTTGGCTGGAGTTATTTATCAGCTGAACTTCTCCGCTGCTGCGGGGGATATATCACGGATCGGCGCGCGGCGTTAATTAATTGTTATTGTTGTCAGTGCAAAGTGGCTCCATTTCCCGTTTGAACGCCGATGGCTTGTAGAAAACTTCGCTCCAAGCAGTAAGGACTTCCTTCTTCTTTTCGGTTGGCAAGTTTCGTTTGAAACGATGGCCATACCTAGCGACGACACGGTGAAGTAGGTTATAGGAAAGCGATGAAAGAATGGTCTGCAGCAACAGCTAAGATACCATTATTAGGATGGAACTTTTTGGGGGCCACCGTAAGGCCTTGAGAAGCTATTTTCTCGCGCATGGCCATCAATAGCAGCGAACAATTCGAGCCACAATTACCCATCCGCGGAGCGTACGGCGTTGGTGCTTTTTAATTTGAAAATTATAAAATGTTGAAGGTTTATTACCAATTCAACAGTAACACGCGCACGATACGATGTGACGTTCAATGTTTTTGGGCCTGCCGGGGTGAGTCAGGGCTACCGGTGTTGCGTTGCGAAAGACAACATCGACTAGGTGTTAATCCATTTTCTCAGGGTAAATGGTGTTTTCGATGAAGTATTTTTCATGATCTAAGGTGAGTTTCGGCAGTACAGTCAAATATCTTTGCGTCGATTATTTATCTATCTTCGCCAACGTTTCGCCCCGCGGTTTGGGCCTTCTTCAGGGCTCGACAAAAATCGACACTGCCGAAACTCACCTTAGATTATTTAATCACCAGTCGAAAACATCCCATCGTATTTTTCATGGATTTTTCCATATTTAGGGATGGAGTGAATCTCATTTTAACTAATTTTCATATTCATCAATTTTAAGCGAGACATGTAGTGTATTGAAAATTCACGCAGTCTAATCTACCAACGGTTGCTCATCAAACTGAACTGTTTCGGATTTTATAAAGCGAATTGTTTATGTAGTCGTCCCTAATGTCCCCATCGTTCCACTATTAAGTCCATCAGTTAATAAGTTGTACCTGAAGGCCACCTTGTTGAACCATCTGCTTTAAAAACTACCAAAACCTGAGACGTGTTAAAAATTAAAATGAATTCGTACGCGTGTCTTTCACTACGTGTCTGGAACCGTCCTGTCGAGCTGGTTATTATTCAAACCTGCCAACCAAAACAGTGTGTGTACTTGCATAATTCTTATTACTGTATAGCAAAGCGCGCATTCCAGGAAACTTCAACGCTGTGTGCTGAATTCCACAAAAAAAACTATTCTATCGTAAATACATCGTAACTCTCACTGGCAAACTCTCCAATTCCGGCGAGGCCGGTCTGTTTACATCGCATGATCACGTTTCGTGAGCTCGCGAAATGTAGTAAAAACTGTAACAACACAGAAAAACACGAACGGGTACCAACCTCCTTATTGTACTTTACAAATCTAATCATCAATTCCGCTGGCTGATGTGGCGGCCTTACGCTGGTGTTTTCTTTTGTCGCCTGACTGCGGCGGTGAGCCGTGGAAAGGTTCGAAACAAGTGACATGTGCGAAACCAAAATAACCACGTCTGCTTTGCTTTCAGTTTCAACCCTCCGGGACGGGCCGCGTGCTCTGGAACAAAACATCACTCTCCGCCGAACCGAACCTGTTTCAACGAAAATGTTGATGTGACATGTGCATTTCTCGCCACGAATTTCACCAGCCAACCAACCAACCAACCAACCGACAGCCTGGCTGCAGTGTTTATAGTCATTTCTCATGTACAAGAGTTTGTTATTTATTTATGTTTGTCGTATGCACTCTCACTGTGCGACTTTCACGCGCCTCGGAGTTGTTTCCCCTCAAGGTACCGTACTTGAAGAAACGTTTCGGAGTTTTGGTATACATTCCGTAACCTTGGCATGTTTTCAACTTTTTAATAACTTGTAGTTGACAGTTGACAGTTTAACAGTACTCGCTTCTACAATAAATCACGAAACACTTCACATCACTTATTGTTTCCTTTGCGAGTAAATAAACGATCATAACAAGGGTGATGTCCCTCAAGAAATGCAATAAAACCAATTTACGATAGCAGCGCACACTTGATACACGAACCAAATGCGTACAGAAAGCCTTCCGAATCCGTCCAATCCAATCGAACCAACTCGAACCATCGATCTTACCTTGCGCAAAAGCCTTTTCGAATGTTTGCTGATTTGCACAAGGATTGTGCTTGACCTTAGCGAGCTTTAGCATTAGCTCGCTCATTGTTAGCTGCTGCATGAAAAGCTCGAACAAAACCCACACAGCAACTCACGCACTACCACGAATTGGCTCGAGTACACCGAGCAGAGGATGTTGCTAAGAGCGCCGTTGGTTGCCATAGGCGACGGTCAACCAGTGTGCAATAGACGAACTGTTTGGCGTGACGTGTGCGATGGCACACACAGTCACACATTCACGACCAAACACGTCACGTCTAATGGAAACTGTCAATAGAATCAACCGATAGAGCTGTGACTTGTGGTGCGCGCAGTCGCTAGCTGCTAGTGATTTTGGCGGTCATAGTGCAAGGATGTTGCGGACGCACAAACCGCACGATTGAAATGAAATGTTGCCGAACCGGTTTGCCGAGTGTGATCGTGATGCCAACCAGTCAGCGGGGTTCGTCAAGATCAACAGCGGTGCGATTCATTGCTCAGTCGGGTGGTCACGAGGGAATTTTCAGCGAATTACTTCCTTGCGTGAGTTGACTTTTCTGTAATCGTCGGACAGTTGAACTGGCAACGGTTAGAGAATGGATTTGGCGATACTTATTGAATGGTGGATTCTAGTGCAGTTCGATTTATTTTTCCGTCAGCTAAATTAACAGTTAATCGAGAAATTCCATGTCAAAACAGCAGACCATGAAACTCGACTATTCCCGATGCGACTGTTTTTTTTGCAGTTGTGTTCGGTTTATGAATCTTCATATTTTGCACTAGCAATCAGACAGTATCATCTACGCATTAAAATATTTGGCTAACAGCCAAAGGTTCCGGAATTTCAGGGTCCTCTCAATTAGGGTGAATATTCCTATTTTTTCTCACAAAAAAAGCAGATGGAAGGGTAATATCAGATACACAATCAAGGTACAGTAGAATAGACTTTAGGCTGTTAATTCTAAAGCAAAATTTTTTACACGCTACGGCAAGCCAAATACCATCAGCAGCCTGTGGAGAGGTTTACCACGATATTGAGCACGTTGTTTGGTCGTGCACCTAATATCGTGAAGCTAGTTCCTAATTAGTAGATTACAAGTCCGAGGAAGACCGATCCATATTTCTGTTAGAGACATCCGGGCTTACCGCGATCCTCTATATATGGAACTTATTCATCTTAAAATCTAATTAGATTATTCTCCTCATACGATCATCCTAGGCAAATTATTCAAAGTGTCCTAGAATAGTTAGTTTTGTTTTAAGTTCAGACAATAGCAGAAAAAATGTAAATAAATGCGCTCAAAAATATTAGATTATTATGAAATCCAAGAATCTAAGAAAAAGCAAACATTCAAGTGATGATAGTTATAGTAGTGTTGGTTTCAGATACATTACAATTTTGACAACAGTTAAAATTTGCCTTTAGAATATTTGTAACGTGCTATGAATCTTCGGCGTAAAAATCTTGCGCAAACGCCGTGTGTAATAAATGTATTGGAAAAAAAATACCGTCAGTTATCGACACGCAACGCAATTCTCCATCACAATAAACGATCCGGCCTGATCGGAGCTTCAAATGTATTGATGTATAGTTTTACTCCGTCGCTTTGATCGCGGAATTGGGTATTTCGACAAAAATAATTGCCACGTAAGTCATTCCTGTATGCAATTTGGTAGAATATAAATAAGAATATTCCAAATGATCTAAAAAACTACAAGGGGCAGTCCTATGGGGTTGTACGAACTGTAGACGTAGGACTACACTACTTGATGTAAAACATCTATTTACTCCGTACATTTAGAGTAATAATAAATCTTTCTTACGAATAATTTAAGCATAACCAATCAGCATGTTTGATATGTTACATATTGAACCAAAAATTCTTGGCTGTCAGGTCATTTTATTTGTAGTATGTGATCGAATCTGATTAAATTTATTTGATAAGATCTGATGAAATAAGACAGAAAACCGCAACCTAACAAATATCTGGAACTGTTTTAAATTCTTATTGCATAATATCAACTTTGAAAAATTGTAAAAACCTTTCGATTGTGTGCGATAAAAAACCTGGACCGAATTGAAGAAAAATCAAATTGTAGGCAATATAATCACATTTCATGTATAGACCAAGCTTTCCAATTATATTTTGCCATGATTGTAACTTTCCTATAGTAACTAATGCAGTGGTCTCAATTATATATCGAAGCTATAAATATACAAGAATCAAAAACAATTTTATATCTGGACTTAGATGCATTTTGCAACGGTTTTTTGAGTGACAGTGCATTCATTCATTAATAGGCTTTGTAGTATGTACCTATTAACAGTATCAAAAGTTCAAAGGATAGGTTAAGTGGAAATGAAACCAATGAATTGATCGAACGTAAATAATAAACTTTCGTTGTGCTTTCCATCGATTCGCGTGAATTTGTTGCTAAGAAAGTTTTCGTCTGCGCGTAAAAAGCACAGATTGCTATCATGCAGGCTACGCATGCAACCGCTAGTAAATTAGATATACATTAAATTGTACATTAAATATGTGTTTGAAACGAGCACAACACAAAAGAAATTATAGCGACAAGCTCAGTCGCGTGTTAAACGGCACTTCGTAGCGTACTTCCACAGCCAGTGTTACGGACTTTGCACTCAGTTACACTGGCTGTGAAAACACGCAGCGCAGTGATTTGCTCCACCCGCCGTTCAACAGGCAACTGAGCTTGTCCGGCCAAACCCGTTCTTTAAATAGCCGATGATGACGTCATACATATAAGCATTGCGCGCAAGGTACATAAATCTGTCGTGCCAGACTTGGGATGCGCTACCTTCTGTGTGCAAATGCGTGGTATTTTGACTATGGTATACATTATTTTAATTTTTAATCCCATGGTATCAAAATTCTTTGGGTTTATCTATTGGAAATCACAAAAAAATGAAAATTTATCGTGAGATGGCTGAATTTTCGTTAAATGCCATTTTTGTTAAATTTGCTGAATGCACCCCCATATTGAAAACAAAGACGTAGTCCTACGTCAAAAATAAACTGCAGACGCCTTGTTAGCATCGCTTGGAATATGGGTACAGATTACGCCTTTAGGATACTATCGTAGTAGAACGAAAATTTATTCTTCTGACAATACAAATGGAGTCTGCTCTAAGCACGGTACGGAAGATATTAATCGTCATAACAGCAAATAACCAACCTGATGGAATATATTAATATTGTCTTCTCAGTATACCGATTTCGATGTACTGTCTTGAAATAACAGCTTCATTGCAGTCCCACGGCTAGCTACCTCCGGTGAAGATTGAGTAGACCTGTATTGAAAATTTACAAAATTTTGGTCTTCGATTCTAGTAAGAATGATGACTCTGCCAGAAATAGGTTGAAAATTTCACTTTACTTGTCGTTTAATGAAAATAAGTTTTCCTTTATTAAAGCAAGACATACTTCGAAATTGAGTACCAAATCGGTGAAATTTTTTTCAGACTAAATAGGGCAGAAAATAGTAATGCTCTTCAGCACATTAAAAGTTAATAACGTTCGAAATCTTTCAAAATTAAGAAGCGGAACTCTTAGAAGTACTCTACTACTGTATAATTTTCAAGAATATTGTTGAATGAGGAAGAATCAATAAATAAAATGTACTGAACACAAGCAGAGCATTTATCATCTGCTGAAAGAAAAATAATAGCTATTGGAATTAAAAACATAATGTTAAATTTAATGCTTCAATTATCAGAAAACGACAATCGTTAAAGACAAATATGGACCTCCGCATGCTACACTTGACATGTTTTCACTTCCATCGGTCATACACGTTGGTTTTGAAATAAGTTGTACCACCTATATTAATAGATTCGTGTTATTTTGAAGTGTAGGTTTTTAATAAAACTTAAACTAGCAAAGAAGACAATGAATACATTCTTCTAATTGGTGAAAATGTCAAATAGTTGAGTAGCGAAATTATTACTATCTTTTGAATGTACGTAATTCAGTTCTCTTTACACATTTTTCTGATCTGTACGTACAGAACGAGTGCACAACATATCTCTCGAAACCTTTAACAAAGAACCTATCCCAACAACAATTTGTACAGAAAGATACAATGTAAGTTAGAACCGTTACTTCTGTTCCTATAACAAGGAGGGCATCTCTAGAAGATCAACGGAATATCTTTTACTTACAAGGGTCACAAGATTCGACCATCTTTTAGCGAAGTGGAATGTTAATAAAAAGGGAGAATATGTTTTTGTTTTCCAGAGTTAGAAATCCGTAATAGTCGGATAAAAAACCCTCAAGATTAAAACCGGAAAAATATATGCCATTCTTATAAAGTATTAATATATGAAAATGTTTAAGAGCGCCCGAGAAGGTCTGAGATGATCTGAGAAAATCTGAAAACTTTTGATAAAATAAGAACAGATGAGAAAAGTAGTAAAAAGTGAGAAAAATGAGTATCTGAGAAGAACTCTCGCCTACTTTTTGAAATGGACCTATGTGCAAAAGAGAGCCTCTCTTTGTTTACTTTCTCTTTTGATTATCACGGCTTCACCATTAATCTTTCCAATAATGTTCCAGTACATATTGGTAGAGTATGATTTCGACTAGCATATTGTGCAAAGAGTTAAGCAGCAAAGGCAAATGCGACCGTGTTATTAGCGGAAGAGAAAGTAAACAAAGAGAGGCTCTCATTTGCACATAGGACCTTTTCAATAATTTTGCTTGAACTAAGAAAAGAGAAGTGAGAATATCTGAGACAAATTTCAAAAAGCTTAGTAGATTTGAGAAGATATCGCTGGATCAATTATCTCTTAATGTCTACGAAGCGGTAATGTTCGGTAATAAGAAGAATGGAGACTAGTAAAGAAAATTTGAGAATAGTGTTGGAAATTTAATAATTTATTGTATATTTTTAATTAATCTAAAATATATGGAACTTTTTAAAGGCCTGAGTAAATTTTTATTTGAGGAAATTTGATTAGATATAGCCTTGAAAATAGTAACATCCTATTGAAACATAAAAAAATATAAATGAGTCTCAGCAACAATTCAAATATGTGCACATATGTTAACATATTTGAAAATGTCCGAGAAGATCTGAAAGAATTTGAAATGATCTGATAAGCTTTGAAAAAATCTGAGTAAAGATGAGAAGATCTGAGAAGATTTGAGAAGATCTGAGAAAATCTGAAAAGATCCGCTGCTGATCTGAGGAAGTTTAAGAAATTGTCAGAAGGTCTGAAATGATCTGAGATGATTTTGGTACTTAGAAGATATGAGGAATATCTAATAAGACATCCGAATATAAAAAAGATATGTAAGAAAATTTAAAAATATCTAGGAAACTCTGAGAAGGTTTGAAGAGATATTGCCGAATCTGAGAAGACCAAATGTTGGAAAAATTTGAGTATATCAAAAACAAAATCTAATAATATTATTGAATATCATTAAAAAGTTCCGAAGACCAGATAATTAAAATATAGAAAGATATGAGAAAATATAAGACGGCCCACAAAATCTCAGAAGCTTCAAGAAGGTCTCAGAAAAACAAGAAAATCTGGTGAGATCCAAAATATTTAAAATGATAGCTAAAATTTTTTTAAGAAGCAATACGTTTAAAAAAGTAGTTTAATTGACTTGTTAACATCATATTTCAGAAATCGAGTGCAATTGCGCGGGATTCGAAGATAGATGGCTGGATCTCACTATCTTCACTGCAACAGTTTAGGTAGAGCTGCACTGAGCAGTGTCAAAAAACGAGCGAAAAATCTTTTGTTATGCTGATTTTTGGGCCATCTTAAATTGAATCTTTTTCATCGAACTTGCAACGCAAATAATTTTGAAGTATTACGAAGTAACTGAAATGTTATTACCGATCAGGGTTTCGCGTTTGCTTCATTGGATTTTTTCTTCGAAAAATAGGTTGGGACAAGCGTATCGTACAGGTTGGGACATCATGGACTTACACATGCGTACAAGATTGCGTACAAGTTTTACATGTAAAAACTGTGAGTCAGATTAATTTTGTCAGATGGAAGTAAATAAGCCTTTCAGTTACTTATTCTTATTCTAAAATACCAATTAACAAAAACAAAATTAACCAATAAATAAATATAACGCATCAACCTGTACGACACATTTTTTGGGCCATTTTGCCGTCATGCAGAAAATTGATCCTGAGTTTTATTTAAAATTGCAAGTAAACATCTTCCATTCGCAGATATTAAGCTACCTAATATATCTCGCGTGTTTTTCGAAAACGGTCAATAAGCATACTGTCAAAATTCACTTTGAGAGGAAATTCTGGACAAACCATTAATCGCTAATTATAAATCACAGCAGCACACGAAAGAGAAAACTTTTCTCTTTCATGAAATGTTAACATTCATTCTCGGCGAGTTACGGTTTGTCCGGAATTTTCTCTCAAAGTGAATTTTGAACCTAGGCAGCATTACAGAGGGAGCTTTTTTCGATGGGAAAGAGTGAATAGCTTTGTAAATACAAGCGACAACAGGTTAGCGTATTTTACAAAATTGTCTATTTCAGCCGTCTACATAACTTTCAACAACATCGAAAATCATTTAATGTTCCATAAAAACATCGTGGTGTAAAACTGTATTTGAAGGGCCTTCCACAAACTACGCCCTATATCTCGAAAACCAAAAGTCTCCGAAAGATATCTTCGTGGTAAGTTTTTCTACAACTTTACTGAAGTGAGCTTTTTTTTCTATCTGAATTATTGAAGAAAATAAATTTTGTAACTCACTATTAGGGGGATTAATCAAAGATATAGCTAAAATCAATAGTTTTGATGCAAGGAAAAAGCCCCCTTTTATGCTCTTTGGGGCCACTGTGGAACGGGGCGAAGATAGAAATCCATAGGAAGGAAAGAATACTATATGGGATTTCGCCAGAGGTGAAGATTACAGTTGAGTTTCAATTTGCGTTAATTTTTGCAAATTTTTAAAATTGTTCAAGCTTCAAAAAATAAAATTATAAAAGCAGATATTCGTTGACATGTATTCCTACAATGCTCTACAGGTATGACAGTTATTTACAATAAAAAATACGTTATGAAATAGTTTTGTTTAAATTATTGAAGCACATTTTAAACGTCTTACTTTGTTCTTCAACATTCGTCAAAAAATCAGATCGTAAGGCAGATATAATTATTTATAATTGCTGTACAAGAGGGGGGGGGTCGTAAATTGGAGAAATGTCTATATTTCCACCAAAAATGAAAGTCGCTCAAAAACAGTGCTTTTGTTAAAGTGATGAAAATAAATGTTCTATTCTGAGCATCCATTCTTACCTCAACGATCCGATTATCGCCTCCTAGATGTTTCATATTTCACCTTATCAAAAAAACAATCTGGTAGAAACGCAATGCCTTATATTACATTTGTGTTGATTCTCACTAGATATGGACAGCATAGACTCCAGCGCATGAATTGTAAAACGAATCATTCTACTTTTTAAGCCAATCAAAACAAGCGTTAACATCACGCACATGAATGAATCTCATCAGCTGTTCAAAGAAGAGTGCCCAGTATTGTGCTAGCATAAAATAATCATGCGAGAGCTAACAACTTGTAATGACTAGTTTCACTTCGATCATTGCAAAGTCCCGAGCCGAATTTTATGTCCAGACGAAAATAAAATCTCTGCATTCAGCAATCAGTTGATTAACTTAAAATAATGGATTATTTATTCATGAAATTAAACTACAATATATTTTCAAGTTTATATTTTAGTTTGACCGCACTGTCGATTCTTTCCTATGTGCTGGATGCAACTAGTTTGTTTTGATTGTGGTGGTATAGCGGGAAAAACGTGGCGATAATGTGAACTACCCTATTTCTGAATCGCGTATTTTCTCCCTTCTAGCGTTTAACGAGAGCTTTTAAAGGAAAATTACCATAAATGAAATCCAAATAATCCAGGTAGAACTAAGGTGTGTATCAGTTCAATGCTTAATATAGTTTTGACGGAATAACGAGATATGTGGCGGTAACTGCCGGCTCATAACATATGGTTTCGCTAAGCTCCGCGGCGTACTGTTACGGTTCTCTATGTGAATGAGGCAGGTATTTCAAGGGTGATTTTATTTTAATAAAAAGTCGGATTTAGAGGACAACAAATAAAGAATGTAATTTGAGCTTGTTTTTACACACCGGTGGTTGCCAAATGGATACTGACATTATCCCATAAGCTTGGTTCAAAACCAAGAGGTGGTCAAATATGGTCAAAATAGGCTCTACTCCCATAATAGGCACATTACCTAAAAAAAATAAAAAAAATAAAATATTTAAAAAAACCGAGAAGACCTGCGAATTAAAAATCTGATAAAATATGATAAATTTTGAGAAGACCCGAAAAGATTTTAGAAGATCATAAAAGAACTGATAAAACCAGAAAATCTGAAATATTTTAAAAATATTTGAAAGACTTTCTTTAGTCTTCTTGAAAAAAGTTGATATTTTTAAAACATACAAATAATCTTTGCAATGATTGACCAGAAATCAGTTGTTTCTGAACCCATAATATTTTCATGCTATATTTATTAATAGCACTGATTAACTTATTTACTAGAGTGACACAACCTCATTTTCATACACCGCTATGCGGAATGCTTATATGCATTTTACAAGTAAAAAATAAGTTTGCGAGACATTTTATATATGTAGAAATAGTTTACTAGACAGCATAGGGAAGATACAATAATTATCTTTGTACTACAAATACCCATTTTTTCAAAAATAATCATAATTCTAAAGATAGTCAAATATACACGCAATCTCATATTCGTACAGAACACATATTTTTTTCAAAAATCAATTGAAATTTCTATAATAAATATTTAAGTGCTAGCTTTTGTTTGTAATTACAGTTTTCAATCGTATTGGAATTCTGACCACTAGTTTTTGGTTGTATTCAACTTAAATTTTATCCCATTCTTCTAAATAGTAGTTTCAAAGATCATTCTCATTATAATCCGGGTAGTTTCGTACTTTTTATCCAAATACTCTTATTTATTTTTCTAATTAGTTAATAAACGGGATCCGCAGTGGAGAATCCGTAGCATGCAAGCAATTTTAAATTTACTCTAAACGTTTTTTGCACGCCTTATGCTTTAGGTTCTTCTCCTTATCGAATTTCCAATATCCACCATTTCTTAGTAAAAGTACCATTTTATGGAAGCTTTGCTTTAAAATTTATTTTAAGATATTCAAATTAAAATACACATTTTGATCCATCATTCCATCAATGAAGACCATATTTCTAGCACTTCTAGTGGACATATAATACCCCATACAAAAAAGTCCATAGTCTCTGCGCTTGGCTGCTGTTATAAGGCTTTTACGTCCAGGTCTAAGTTCGATTTTCACCACTCGAAACAACAGCCATTTTAGTCAAAGATGTTGAATTTGGACTCGTAGACAAAGTTTACAATCTTTCCAATATTCCGATAAAATGTTTTAATGTTGTTTAGTAAACGAAAAATCAATTATTTGTTCTTCTCATTGATGAACAGCTTCTTGCTTAGAACACAGGCATTGTAATTGTCCGTTCTTCATACATTACGAGCCGTACCACAGCAGACTTATACTTAAATGCTATGATTCAATTTATTTACCATGTATATAACATTAATTACTCGATTTTCCCATTTTTTTTAATTAAAAATCGTTTATCCCGCATCGTAAATTGTTTACAGTTCAAATTTTTCACAATATCTGCTCTACGTTTCGCCACATCAAAGTTTTTAACGACCTTTTAAATAGTTGGACGCAATCTTTGAACAATTTCAAAGATTCAAAGTGATTTACCTTCATTTTAGCGAGTAAAAATTAGTTTTCGTCCCATAATGGCTGCTAGTTTACTTTTTTTAACCATTACGTTAATTTGAGGGAATTTCTTAAACTAGTGTAGAGGAAACTGTGCCAATGAACACTTTGCTCAGTGATAAAATCTATTTTTATAAGTAAAACAAAAAATAAAGAAATAACTGGTCTTAAAATTGACAAATTAATTGACTTTTCAAAAGTGCACGAATATGAAATTGTGCCATTTTCACACCAAGTAATGATTTTTTATGTGTAGTGTACGGAAACTTGCACACTTTAGATTACAAATGATAAGAAAATGACAGATAATGATTCTACTACAACATTTACAAAACAATACCTATATTAAATAGCGCAAACATTTATGAAACAATATTAAACATATACACTAGAGCTGTACGAATATGAGATTGTGTCACTGTAATAGTTTTGATAAGACCTTAATAGACAGTTAAAGTCCAAGAGGAACTGTCAAACAATTGCAAAACTGTTCACGATTATTTTCGATGCCTCATAAATTCTCTAAACAGCCGGTGCATGACGTGCTACAACAATAATGTATGGATCAACGACCGAAAGCAGAACCCTTGGGCTTTGTTTTCCAAATAGCCAAAAGTCAAGAACCGGTTGGACATACACACCAACTTTTACCTGCACTTTTAACTACATTGCATTGAAAATATTATACCTCCAGCAACAGCGGTAAACGGAAAATATTTAGCGCAGTTGTCATCGAAAAAAAAATATTGCTAACAAAACCCTTCTGCTTCTGTGAACCATCGAACGACTGAGTTTAAACCGTGGAAAAAATGTTTGCACCTCAGTCCCGCACCACACCGATCGGACAATCCATGCTTATGTTGCTTAATTGCACACAAATTGTTTGCAAAACTTGTTCCCCTTCTAGAACCGAGGCTGACGTTCTCAGCAAAATGACGTGCTTGGCAAACCCGTGCCGATCAGGCTGCAAAAGTCTGCCGATGGCATCGAACGTTGATTGAATTGTTTTCACCTGACTAATTATGCTAACCGAAGACCATCAGAATGAACATCGAGCTTTGCTGGCAGAACAAGAATCTAACCCAATCTAACTGCAGTGTGCAGTGTGGTCTAGTTTCTTCGATCGGTAATCATTTGGTCAGCAAAAGCTCGTGCAGAAAACCGCCCTCGGTGGAGGTACTGGGAAACGATACGGATTTATTTAATTTCCTTTCCGTTTCAAATCAGATTGACGACAATGGTGACAACCCCGCTGAAGTATTGCGCAATTTTGCGCACTGTCTGCGTTCGTGATAATCCGCCACGTAATTAACGCATTTGACAACCGGTCTTTTGTCATAACTCGCGTTGTGAAGAGATGAAAGAAAAAAAAATATCGGCTTTGACAGTGATGTTGGATTGGTTGAGTGTTTCGAGCGGTTCACACACAAAATAAACTTGACCCATAAATTAAGTCGATTGCGGTTTTTGGAGCGGAAAGTGTTCAATGAAAATCCCAAATGAGGCTGATTCCTTGATCATGGGTCGCATTTTATTCAGGTTATCGGTTGTCTCTAACATGCACTTTTATTAAACTTTTTGCATTAAAAACAAGATTTACCCAAAAATGTCAAAAAGGATACTGGCTGAACTAGATTGTAATCTTGAGAAGGGAAAATCGTTTAATTAACCAAATCACTTTTAATCGACCAATTGCTGTCGCACTTGTCGTCTGGCACGTAGGTCTCGTGCGAAACTCTACCTATTCCAACCATTGCATTGATGATCAGCAACGCGTAAAAAGTGCGTGAGTGACTTGCAAAACTCACAAACCTCCTCGTTTCCTACTTCCCTTTACTCATACCCCCCGCATTCAACTGTCTGAAATTGGGTGCTGGAACCTCTCGCGAACGGTGGAATATAAAATCGGACTGATGCTGCTCTGGCCGGTCCACCGTCACCGGTGGCCGGTGATGTCGAAAGCTTTTGTACAGACACCGACTCTGGCTCTCGCACTCGTACCACGGTGCGTAGCTCCAACCGGCTGCGACACAGAATAATTGCACAGAAGGGGAGGGTAAGCAGAAACCATCAAATTCGACGGCTACGGCTCTGCTGAATGCGTACCCCCAAACCCTCTTCGAGTTTGGAGAGGCAGCAATGAAACCGAAAGAAAAATGCACAAAAAGGGGACAGTAGAAGACCAAAAACGACCGAAAAAACGGCACCAGCCACACCAACCGCGAGCACGGAATGAGTAAGTGAAAAATTGTACAAAATGAAACCGGCACAACCTTGACCCAGATTTGGCGAGAAGCTCATGGAGCGCGTTTTTTTTTCTCTTGGTGTTGCTTTACGATTTCGGCGTTGTGGATTTGATTTTTGCGCATATTTTGATAGGTCCGCGCTAGTTTGGCATGGCTGCTGTTAAGAGAGGGGTTGAATTTTGATCGATTGACTTTGACTTAGTAAACGGATTAAATGGACTGTCGGATCAGGTAATGATGTATAAGAAAGAGCTGTGGCCACGAAACTGATATGGCTGTGATCTAGTCTTACTGATCACTGTTTATAGAAGGTCGTCGGTCACATGATTGAAGTTCAAATTTTGCGAAGCGAATGAGTCGATAAAATCAAGTAGAATCATGATCAGTGTCTTCGACAAAGTTTTCTAGATTGTGATTTATTTTCAATTTTATGGAAGACTTCGAAACTCTTTTTCGAACCATGAAAAGTAAATTATCAGATTTTAGTAAAATTAGAACGACCCTATCCAAGATTTAAATTATCAGGAAAATCTTGCACAGTGCAAATTTAAACCTACGACTAAGAGGCAGTCTATGAAAAATCATATTTTTCATATAGCTTTTGCAGTTTTCATTTATTATTGACATCTCCTTTAGATGACTTTCAGAGTTTTTGAAAACAAATATTTTTCTCTAACACATCAAAACATTAATTTTTATTATTGAAAAGATAAGTATATTTAAATTCGTCGTGTGTCATACACCATTTGACTAAGTTTGTCGAGATCGGAAAAGTCTGTGTGTATGTATGAGTCAAATAATGTCAAAGTCGGCTGAACCAATTGCAACAAACTTAGTTTCAAATGAACAGTACAATGCTCCCGTAGGCTCCTATTTGGTTTTATGTCGATAGGAGTTCCGGTTCCGGAGTTGCTGGATGAAGAGTGCGGTCCTATGGTAGATCCCTATTTACCACCATGATATCAAGATCCTGTAAAATCAATCTACTTTCTACTTCTGCCCGAGTCAGATCTACAATAGAGCCAAGTGAATGATAACTAGCAACCACTCAAGCTAGTGTGCAGTGGTTCTAGAGCATAGAAAACATTTTATTTATTCTTGCCAAAATGAGTAAAGTTGACGAAAAAGCCTATGTCGTAAGAGGCGACTAACAACATGCTAGGAGTTCGTAGGTCGAGGTATTGGTCCGTACCGAAGACTTAACCTGGACGGACCTTAAGGTTTTACATCATAACATTTATCCATTCTGTATTTAGTGATTCACTGACATGACTTTTCTGATTCGCTATTCTCGATTGTGTACCAGCGTTTTAAGTTTCTTCTGGCGGTTGTATAATAGCCGTAAAGGACAAAATCTAATTCTACACTAAGTAACAGCATATATTAATATACCGGCTCTTCCACGCCAAGGTTTTACATCCAAAGCTTTGGTTCAAAATCCGTTTTAAAAAAAGCTGGAGCTGTTGAATTGCACAAAAAGTTTTTAAATCTCACAAGCGATCTGTAGATGTGTTAAATTAGGTTTTTTTATGAAATCTGGAACCGTCTACCGACAAATCTACATTTACGAATACCTCCAAAAGTGGCTTCTTGAGGTCTCATGAAGGCCTGACACTAGCTTTATGACACTTTTGCTTTCCTAAACAGTGATAAACATCTCAACATTCCAGAACTTCACTTTGTGAGAAAATGTAGGGGCATCGAAAGCTAAAACTTCGTAAAATCGCACTCCTGGTCCTTTCTTCAAAATCATCCAGTGCAGTACTCTACGTCACTCGTTCCAATTTGCACCGCTCATATGGTAGTCGGTATTTGCTAGTATTGCTGTTCTCCCATCCATTCTTCTTTTGAATCACGGAGGGATCTCCTGTCGTAGTGTTTATTATATTTGTTACGCATAATAAACATGTCGTTGGCAATTGGTATTTAATCCAATTGTGGGAACGTGTCTGATAGGGAGAGTGGAAATGCCAACTTGTCATTAACATTTCGCAGTAAATTTTTTCACAGCCATTTGGGATATCTTTTATACATTTGTACACTTTCTTTGTACTGCAAACTTTGAAAATGATTATTGAAGTGTTAATATGAAGCATTACTCCCGATGGTCGGCTGTTCGAAGTTCAAATTGTTCGTTTCGAATTCTCGGAAATTGATCGCGAGCCATTTCGTACATATTGCTAAGATCATATTGTCTATAGATGAATAGACCTCTATCATATTCCACGCGGCTTTATCCTTTCATTACGCCCCACGGAAGAATAATTTTTAAAATGCCTATTTGAATGGATTCATATTTCTACAGGAGGTCGCACACCTGAAAACTTTGATCTAAAATGAAAAGACAAAGCGCGTGAGTACTTAGCTAAATCACGATATCTACCAAGATAAATCCTAATTCATCTCCCTACCTACTAACACCAATCCTATCCTGTGACGCTTGTGGACGATGCAGAGAATTCCTCGGTCATAATAGTCACAAGTATTGGACTAACATTCCTTCCCCATCCCAAAATTGACCTGCATGGGCGTGGCCATCTACGGTATTGATCATACTATAATCTTAGTCTTTTTAGGTTGCACGTTGAGTATGATGAACTCTAGAGAAAATTTACAATAGGACGTAAGTAACAATGAGAGATTCTCTTTGGGGTCTTTCTCTTCTGTTCATTACTCGGCCATTTCAACATTTACTACTCTACTCTTTGCATAATATTCTAGTAAAAACCGTCGGCTTTCGATATGTACTGGAAAATTAGTGCAAAGTGTTGTAGTAACGTCATAATAAACGAAAGAGAAAGTAAACAAAGAGAGGCTCTCAATGTTACTTACGTCATATTGAAAATTTTCTCTAGAACTACTCCCAAGTATCAAACAATTGGTTCAATATGCAATTTCAACAGGTTTTGATCAATCACGGGAAACTCACGGGCGGTCAACTAAGCTAAGCTAAGTGGAAGAATACTTTCTAAAGGTGAAAGTAGAACTTAGGTTAAAAGAAGTGGCCTATGTTCAGTATCATCATCTCCACAATGGAGTAGGGGAACATGGGGAGACTTGACCAAGCGCAAAATTCTATTTTTGGCTATGGTGTCTTCTATTTGATTCTTAATTTTTTTTCAAAAATATTTTTATACTTGTTTCGATCCCTTAAGGTAACTTTAAAAGTTTGGAATGAAAAATCCTTTCCTTACAGAAAATATTACGTGATTAATAAATTTGCATTAAATTATGCAATTTTTTATCAAACTTTGTATGGACATATCTACTCGACTATTAATAACTATTAATGTACTAATATACCATCTTAATCGTTGTGAAGCAGTGAAATGATTATACATAAATTGGAACATTGGAATAGTTATTACTAGAATTTGAATATTTTTTACTGCTACCTAAAGATCTCGACAATATGGAAAAAAATAATTACAGTATGTTTTATGTCATTATTTTTTGTTATGATTTTTTAAAAATCTCTTGGTCAAGTCTCCCCACGCCTTGGTCAAGTCTCCCCGCAGTGGGGAGACTTGACCAAAAAAAACGACTTCTGAAACACTTTTGTAACTTTTCAAAAATTAAATTAAAAATTCTGCAAAAAATCATGAAGACGCACAATAACTTTGCGCATTATATCTCAATGGCTTTTAATGGATTGAAGACCTTTTTAGAGATTTATGCAGTTTTAGCTGAAAACCTGGTCAAGTCTCCCCATGTTCCCCTACTCATATCATTCAAAACTTTAGTCCAAGCTGAACGTTTAGTTTTACAGTACAACTTAAGGCACGTGGTTACAAGTGACAACATTGGAATTAAGATTCCCGTGTATATGGAACATATGGACTATATAGGGGTAAGACTACATGACCTATCACCGCGAACCCCTCCTGATCTAATTTCAGAATGCATAGTAGAATCCGTTAACCTGATTCGTATTTCTTCCCGGGTACTGCCAACAGTGTTCTTGTGGTGAGGATATGAGTCGAAAGACCTATTT
This sequence comes from Topomyia yanbarensis, assembly GCF_030247195.1. Taxonomy (NCBI): domain Eukaryota; kingdom Metazoa; phylum Arthropoda; class Insecta; order Diptera; family Culicidae; genus Topomyia; species Topomyia yanbarensis. The sequence goes on along the minus strand of NC_080672.1, from coordinate 401,878,472 downwards.
ACTTCTACTTGACTATAACTCTAAAACCGAGAATGCATCTCAACCATTGCCAACGAATCAACGACAAACCAACTTAAATAAGTGTTTTCAATACATTACCTCAACTGCAAACGCTTACTAAATTGTGACAAGTATTCAGACCATAACGAATACTGCAAAGCAGCATCCTGCACCTCAAGATCAACTACAAGCGACATTGGTGAAGAAGTCCAGAAGTAACAATGACGACCAATTTACACTAGTCACCCGTAAATACCGGAAGCAAGGAAGAGCATCTGATCGCGAGCACCAAGACAGCTTTAACGATGATGGCCTTGAAGTGTAAGACAGGAGAGAATTAATTGACCTCCATGATGCAGTTTGCGAGCAGACAATTATTTCCACGCCACGAAAGAAGGTCTCCGTTCGCAATAAAAAGTTGCTTGAACGAGTTCTAACAGATAATAATATATACTTTTATTTTTAATATATTGTAAAAATATCAAAGATCCACTGCTCCGTTAGGGTGCCGCTTTGCGCTATATCAAATATACGAATTTAAGCGACATATGTTGCAAAAGACATATGTTGCAAAACATTTTGAGAATTTCTAATGCCTAATGTAATCATAATGCATGAAACATCGAGATTTCATGCTACTTCGAATGTTTTGTTTGGTCTAGATCGATTTTTTGGGATTAGCTGATTTCACACATCCCATTTCCATATAAAAACCTATTTTAATCCACCTAGCGGTGCAATTGTGCCTTTCTCAATCATGAATCACGAAAATGTGTGCGTTGTTTATATTCATTAAAAGCTTTTAAATGCATATATTACATTTTATTATTGTACATCACATGACAACTATATACAGGAAAATAAATCATTATTCGAGTTCTAAAATTTTGAAGAAGAAAAAACAGCCACGGTAATATTGAACTGAAAAACCTGTTTTAATCCACCTAGAGGTGCAATTGTGCCTTTCTCATTTCTCCAAACTATGATATAATAGCTGGTTCGTACAATATAACATTATGGAAATGTCTTTCATTCTTATTACACTTGGTAAGTATATATAAGAGCACGTTTTTGCATTCATCGCGGTATCGGTTTGAATCGGAGTTTTCTATGTGATCGCACTCCACAACCCGTAACTCCGGAGCCGGAAGACGGATGGAGATGGAATTTAATATCAGTTTCTGGGGACGCAACACCTTTCATTTGAGACTAAGTTAATCAAATCGGTCTAGCCATTTTCGAGAAACCAATATAACCGTTATTCTGAATTTGGATACTTCAGGATCCGTCGATGGTGGCCAGTGTGGCCAAAGAGACTTTGAATGACTGTTGGGGACCTAGATCTACAAATTCAACAGTTGTGTTTACATTTTGGAAAAAAAATCACCTTTTTACATTCATCGCAGGATTCGTTAGAATCGGGATTTGCTGCGTGATCGTACGTATCACCCTGTAATTCAGGAACCAGAACTTCTGATCCACACAAAATTCAACAGCAGCTGATGGACATTTCATTTAAAATTAAGTTTGTCAAAATCGGTTCAGAAAATTCCGAGAAACCGATGTGCACAAATCAACAAATTTTGTTTCGTAATCATACTCTTCAACTCGTAATCCGGAACAAGATGTCGGTTGAAAATGAAATTCAATAGAAACACACATACATACATACATACATACATACATACATACACACATACATACATACATACATACATACTTACATACATACATACATACATACATACATACATACATACATACATACATACATACATACATACATACATACATACATACATACATACATACATACATACATACATACATACATACATACATACATACACACATACATACACACAGATATTTTGCGATCTCGGCGAATTGAGTCGAATGTTATGAGACTCGGCCCTACGGGCCTCGGTTAGAAAGTCGGTTTTTGGAGCAATTGCTTAACCTTTCTATATAAGAAAGGCAAAAGAATAATATTTAATTAGCTTAATAAGCATGAGTTCAATGTTATCTTCATGTGATTTTAATTTGGAAAGGTTGGTGGAATGGGTTTGAACAGTGGAGGATGCGTCAGAAATCCTTCATCTTATTTCGGTATACGGGGTGGATGAAGGAAATGCGGGCGTGAGGGTGGTCCAAGAGGAGGGGAGTGATGAAGGAGGGAGGTTTAAGGGCAAGGCGAGGGGGAGGGGCGGCGACGCAATACTCAACTGCATATTTTGCCTTCCATTTGAGACTTGGTTTGAGAAAATCGGTTCAGTCATCACCGAAGAACCGATGCGACTTTAATTGTGGAATATGCCCGGAATTCCGGACTTCCGGAATCGTCGATAGTGGACAATATATTCAAAGAATGTTTGACTGGCAATCAGTGATCTAGATCTGCGATTAGAAGTAATTTGGTGACCATTTCAATAGTTTTTAGCCTCTGAGGTATTACGATTGTACCGATTTATATGGGAAATTCCAGTGTATCCTTACTAACACCCCTGTAACTCCGGAAGCAAGAGTCAGAACCGAATGAAATTCAGCAGCAGTCAATGGCATTACTGTATCTTTCATTTGAAATCAAGTTTGTAAAAATTGGTAGAGAATTCATTGGGGAATGGGTGTGATATTAGCTTAGGAACTTGGCGGGTTCCCCGGGGGCGTCATGAACCGTCATAGGTGGCCAATGTGGTCAAAGCTGCTTTGATTGATCATTAGTGATCCAGACCCGCAAACTAGAGTAATGTTACATCAATTTTAATATGTTTTACATCATTTGAACATCATGGTGGTACCAGTTTATATGGTAATTTGCTGTGTGACCGCACTCTTCAACCCGTAACTCCGGAACCGGAAGTCGGATCAACTAAAAATTCAATAGCAGCTTATGGGAGCGTTATACCTTTCAGATGAAACTAAGTTTGCGAAAATCGGTTCAGCCATCTCTGAGAAAATTGTGTGAGTTTAAATGACACACACACACACACATACACACACACACATACACACACATACATACACACACACAGACATTTGCCGATCTCGACGAACTGAATCGAATGGTGTATGACACTCGGCCCTCCGGGCCTCGGTTAAAAAGTCGATTTTTACAGTGATTGCATAGCCTTTCTTTATATGAGAAAGGCAAAAACGTGCGAAATTTCATGGGGTCCCCCCTTTGGAAAAAAAATTTGAGTTCCGGGTTATATGGGAATTTCATATGTGACCGGACGATTTAGTCTATATTTCCGGACCCATATAAGCGATCCGTACGAAATTTTATAGACATCTGTTAGGATATTATAGCTATCATTTTGGACTAAGTTTGTGAAAATCGGTTCAACCATTTCCGGGAAACTGATGTGAGTTCGTAAATTTTTAAAGATGGCCACTTTTCCCGGGCACTTCCGGAACCGTCTATGGTGGTCAATGTAGTCAACGAAAGTTTGGTTGGCCGTCGGTGACCTAGAACAGCAAATTTAAGTTGTTTGAGAGACATTTTAGCGAAATTTTTACCTTTTTTGCTTTCATCGGAGTATCGGTTTGAATCACAATTTGCTATGTGATCGCACGCCACAACCTGTAACTCCGGAAACGGAAGTCGGATCGGGATGAAATTAAATAGCCATTTACGGGGACGCAATACCTTTCATTTGAGGCCAAGTTTAGTCGACTCGGTCTAGCCATCTCCGAGAAACCGATGTGACTGTTATTCTGAATTTATATACTTTCGCCGGGGCTTCCGGAACCGATGATGGTGGCCAATGTGGCCAAATAGACTTTGAATGGATGTTAGTGACCTAATACTACAAATCGAAGCAGTTGTGGTCATGTTTTGGAAAAATTTTCACCTTTATACATTCATTGCAGAATTTATTAAAATCGACATTTTCTGCGTGTTCGTACTTATCACCCTGTAATTCCGGAACCGGAAGTCGGATCCATTAGAAATTCAATTGCAGCCTATGGGAAGGTTGCACCTTTCATTTGAGACTAAGTTTGTCAAAATCGGTTCATCCATCTCTGAGAAAAATGAGTGACATTTTTGGTCACATACACACACATACTCACACATACATACATACACACATACATACACACACAGACATTTGCCGAACTCGACGAACTGAATCGAATGGTATATGTCACTCGGCCCTCCGGGCCTCCGTTAACAAGTCGGTTTTCAGAGCAATTGCAATACCTTTCTATTGAAAAAGGCAAAAAGGTAATGCAATCACTCTGAAAACTGACATACTATTTTTTTTGTTTAGATGGGTTATCTGGAATTTTAACATGGGCGTAGCTAGGAGGTGCTGATGGGGGCTACACCTGCTTTCTTCAATCATCCTCACCATTTTCCCTACACCTTCGCCCCAGAAAACCCCTTGCAGACCAAAATATATTAATGGGCACGACTGGAGATTATATACCCCAATTCACAACTCTCTTCCTATTACATTTACCATCATCCCTTTCACCGATCATATACCAATTCAATGGGATGCGTGTAATCTCATCTCACGATAGTAGACGCCTGAACCGGCTCCGCCCTCCTACAAAGAACCGTCAGTGTTACAAACTATGCATTCTTCAATTTGTCGCTCCATACAGCCTGACAGTCATTCCTCGCGAGAAGGAATTCTCGCATTGATAGTTTTAAAATAAGTGTAAGGTCATTGGAAGCCACCGGCTCCAACGTTCCATAGAATTGGTAACAGCTCCCCACCTTATGGACATCCGCAGACACTGAGTTTCCTAACTTCTACCTCTCTAAACTATGAGCATAGATGTCGGCTGCTAAGCATTGCGTGTATCCAGTTCGTGATATGTAAAAGCACTACATAACCTTGTGCTGCTTCTAAAATGAACTCGAAAGTCACGTTGTCAAAAGCACCTTCGATGTCAAGAAAACCTCTTTAGCATTGTGTAACAGGGTGATAGTAGACTTCTCCTGGTGATATGCATGTTGCATTGCATGAATAGAGTGCTCGCCAAAGCTAACATCTGGAATATAGTGGTCGATTAAAGGTTCCGCTGATTTGAGAAGGTACGAGGTCAGACTGATCGGTGTAAAACTCTTTGCCTCCTCATAAGTGACACGGCCACCTTCGGAAATGAGTTTAACAATTATATCCCGTCAGACGAATTGAATGAATCCTGTTTCAGGATTACAATACGCTTAAAGGGCTCATATGCTCTCTGAAATAGAACTGGAATGATTCAACTTTTCCGGAGACTTATATGGAGCAAATCTTTCAAGTGCTTATTTGATCGATTTGGTAGTCACGACTCTGCATCTGCGATTCCAACCTTTTCCACATAAATTTTGAGTATTCCACCAAGGGGTTTCTCTAAAAGTAAGCATAACTCGAAGCGGACAAACCCCTCGGTATGCTGCTACTATGAATCAGTCTGTTTCATTCACGAACTCATTCATGTCACTTGGAAATTCAATCGTTGGAAAATATCCATAAACCCTAGTCGCCCTAGCCCATTGGTTACGGGCCAGTTTGCTAACTAATGCGTAATACTGTCAGAGCAAATAGAAGCACCTAACACCTTTTCCCTGACAGATCGTTCAAATGTTTTGCATATGATTTTACCCATTGAGTATATGCCTCTCAAAATCACCTGCCGATTATGCGTAGAAGTCCATTTCTGCTGCCGTATGAGACAACCCCTATGAAATCATCAGAAAGTGCGGGTTTATAATGCGGTAAATATGCCGAACAATAGAAGCATTGACTGTGGCAGCACAAATATCACGAGCTGTGAGAACGGATGTAAGACATGCCTCCTACGGATTGGATAAACCAATAACAACAGCAAATCAACTCACTATTACTATTACTATACTATTATACTCCACAGTGTTCTAACGGCATCCGTGCTCCTCTCCTTCGCCACCACGGTCCCATGGTAAGGCGGTGTTCGTGTTTTTACAGATAGTTTTCCAGCTCGCAGGAAAATTACAAATAATTAATTAATGAGCCTTGATAATAAATCGGTGTTCTTTCTTTTATAGATAAATATTTAACAACAAATCCAATACATATGGACCTTAGGCCACGGGCAAATTATGTCGACATACAGCGTCTTTATCTACCCTCGATTTTGTCAGCCTTTTGACCCGAATTCGTTTGTCCCATATGAAAATCCATTTGATGGGTTGTAGCATACAAACCTAGTCAAATTCGAGTAAATTTTTCTAGTCTTAAAGGCGCAAAAATATTTTTTTGAAATTTCGTGTTGGAAGACCCCTTAAAAGAAATTTATACTCAATAATCGGAAAGAAATTTGCGTTTCGACTTCGTCTCATCAGAATCCGATACTAACTTAAAGCCGCATGGACACCAGCTCTAAGAAACGAAAACGCTATTTGTGTTTCTTCTGGAGCTAGTGTTAATCCGGCGCTAACTTAGTATTGTCACTAAGCTAGTGTCGGATTCTGCTGAGACGATGTGGAAACGAAAATCCATAACTAATTTAGTCATAAGCTCTTATCGCGCAAGAGTTGTTTAAAACCATTTTCTTCTTAGGGGAGACTATTATTTTTTACCTAATTGTCCTCCAGTAAGGAAAAATAAAAATCTAGCCAAACATGTCAAATGGTCGAAATCATAGTCTTTCGATATATTTTGAAACAATATTGGAAAGTTTCATGGTGACGCTGGAATTATCGAAAGAGAAAGTAAACAAAGAGAGGCTCTCATTTGCACTTAGGACCATTTGACATGCTTAAAACTTTGATATTAGTAAAAACTAATTGTTTAAACACTGTTTTAGTGGCTATTATCAACAAAAAAGGGTGAAAACAAGATTTATTTTTTGCGTGAAATTGTTAAAATTTCATTGTTTAGTAACACTTACGAGTTTCAACCACACAACACAACCATTACCTATAAAAAGAAAAATGTTTCATATGTTTAAATAACTGGCCTAAGCTGTAGCGTGATTACCGAAAAAAAATTATTTTAAGGAGGGCCCCAGCCGCCATTTTGAAAAAAATTAATAAGTTTATAATCAAAAAGTAAAATTCGGCCATTTATGTGCTCCTCTTAACACTACCCGACGTTTCGGGCATTGGTTTTTACCTTTTTCCCGCGAAACTGTAAGTTTGTTTAATTTAATTGAGCATAAGCATGAGCATGAGCATGAGCATGAGCATGAGCATGAGTATGAGCATGAGCATGAGCATGAGTATGAGTATGAGCATGAGCATGAGCATGAGCATGAGCATGAGCATGAGCATGAGCATGAGCATGAGCATGAGCATGAGCATGAGCATGAGCATGAGCATGCGCATGAGCATGCGCATGAGCATGAGCATGAGCATGAGCATGAGCATGAGCATGAGCATGAGCATGAGCATGAGCATGAGCATGAGCATGAGCATGAGCATGAGCATGAGCATGAGCATGAGCATGAGCATGAGCATGAGCATGAGCATGAGCATGAGCATGAGCATGAGCATGAGCATGAGCATGAGCATGAGCATGAGCATGAGCATGAGCATGAGCATGAGCATGAGCATGAGCATGAGCATGAGCATGAGCATGAGCATGAGCATGAGCATGAGCATGAGCATGAGCATGAGCATGAGCATGAGCATGAGCATGAGCATGAGCATGAGCATGAGCATGAGCATGAGCATGAGCATGAGCATGAGCATGAGCATGAGCATGAGCATGAGCATGAGCATGAGCATGAGCATGAGCATGAGCATGAGCATGAGCATGAGCATGAGCATGAGCATGAGCATGAGCATGAGCATGAGCATGAGCATGAGCATGAGCATGAGCATGAGCATGAGCATGAGCATGAGCATGAGCATGAGCATGAGCATGAGCATGAGCATGAGCATGAGCATGAGCATGAGCATGAGCATGAGCATGAGCATGAGCATGAGCATGAGCATGAGCATGAGCATGAGCATGAGCATGAGCATGAGCATGAGCATGAGCATGAGCATGAGCATGAGCATGAGCATGAGCATGAGCATGAGCATGAGCATGAGCATGAGCATGAGCATGAGCATGAGCATGAGCATGAGCATGAGCATGAGCATGAGCATGAGCATGAGCATGAGCATGAGCATGAGCATGAGCATGAGCATGAGCATGAGCATGAGCATGAGCATGAGCATGAGCATGAGCATGAGCATGAGCATGAGCATGAGCATGAGCATGAGCATGAGCATGAGCATGAGCATGAGCATGAGCATGAGCATGAGCATGAGCATGAGCATGAGCATGAGCATGAGCATGAGCATGAGCATGAGCATGAGCATGAGCATGAGCATGAGCATGAGCATGAGCATGAGCATGAGCATGAGCATGAGCATGAGCATGAGCATGAGCATGAGCATGAGCATGAGCATGAGCATGAGCATGAGCATGAGCATGAGCATGAGCATGAGCATGAGCATGAGCATGAGCATGAGCATGAGCATGAGCATAAGCATGAGCCTGAGCATGAGCATGAGCATGAGCATGAGTAGGAGTATGAGCATGAGCATGACTGATCCGTGGTTGATCCGAACTAGTGAAATTGCATAGGAATTCCATTCTCAATGTGCGCGTTTCGAGAGTTCAATACTGTAATATGCTAATAACGTCGCCGACCACGTGCTTACAGTCATCGAGAAAGAAAAGGATGGTTAGTGTAACAAACGTTATGGATACCGTGTATACTTCTGCATCTCCACATTTGCTACGAGAAGAAGTTTTTGTTTGTGGAATGGGGATAGGATGTCAAAGCTGGATTCACATTGATAAGTGATACGATCTCGGCAGCCAGCTACCGAGAATTTTCGATGGCCAACAGGACATTTCAAGAACAATACAATTTAACGAAAAACCATTACTTCTGCTTTCTTGATATATTTGACGACATAGATATGCTAATATTTATGTAATTGATGATTTCATAATATAAGCATTATTCATTGTATATGCACTTTTGTATGATTATGAGCCATCAAACGAACATTATGCATTGTTTTCTTTCTCCATGAACGATTGAATTAGATGAGGAATTTTATGAGCGGTATAAAATAAGCACTAGCTAAGTACAGCAACTGACTTTGTATGCCGGACATACAACCGATGACATGTTCGCGTAGTTTATTTCGAGACCGTCGGCAGTAAAATATGATGATGAGTTATGTTCTATCAACGACCATGCGGTAAATTTGGGTGGAACGCACAACTCCTATGAGCAGAAGGCAAAGGATTTTTCACATAATCAAGCTATAATGACATGGGAAGACGACCGGATAAGATTCACTGGGTCGTCGGCCTCCGTGGTTTGTTCAGGAATCAAGAATCGGAATATATTGGCTTGATCAGCACGTTGCCCATATTCTTTGGAGAGTTGTACCATGCCATGTTGTTTCATCGTTTTCCTGGTATGAAAGAAAAAGGTAGGGAAAAAGGTATCCTTGAGTTTTATCTTCCTCTATGTATGGAGAACCGAAAATTCGGACACACATTTACATTACTGCATGCCAGTTACACATCAAATGATATGAGATTCCGTAATTGGATTTACAAAGATCACAGGAATGATACTCAGCAAGCTGAATAGTAGTCGTGTGATAATTGAGTGCCCTAACTGTAATTGTGGTTGAAAAAATGCAACAAATTCTTTGATATTTTCGGACTCACATCCGACATTAATCAAGCTATAATGACTTGAGAAGACGACCGGATGGGTTCTCGGCCACCATGTTCTGTCCATTTAGAACGACTGTTTTATACGGCAGTATAAATCAGCCGCTCCAACTAAACAGACCGGATAAGTCAAACATCCAGGGAATCAAGCTGTAATATTATTATGCACACGACGTAATATGGTGAATATGGCAATTAATAATATAGTGCATGCGCTATTCAATATGATATTTTAATACTGAATATATCAAACTAACTAAAACAATGAGAACAATTAGTATAGTGCACATGATTTAATAGACTAAAAGCATACCAATAAATATTTAAATAAAACATTCATTCTTCGTGCTGGTATCAAATCAGCAAATTGGAGTCTACTTTCTACTTCTGCCCAAATCAGACGTACAATCGAACAACAACTAGCAACCTCTCGATCTAGTGTGCATTGTCTCGAGAACAAAGGAAACTTTTAATTTATTCTTGCCATCATGAGTAAAGTTGACGAAAAATCTCCGCTCCGACCCAACACAGCGGTCGTTGACTTTAAATTCTGTTCACTAAGATTGAGTTTTCGTTAAGTGGAATACCTGCTGAAGGTGAAGATGCAGCTAAAGCTCAAGGAGGTTATGTATCTACAGTATCATCATCTTCGCAATGTAGTGCTCATATCATTCAACGCGTTAGCACAAGCCGAACGTTTCGTTTTGCAGAACAACTTGAAGCACGTGGCTGAAAGTGATAAAGTTGGAATTAAGATTCCCGTGTATATATAGAAAGACTATGTAGATGTAAAATTACATGACCTATCACCACGTACCCCTCCTGATCTAATCGCAAAATACATGTCGCAATACGGAGAAGTAGAATCCATTACACGTGATACGAAATATCTTCCCGGGTACACCTAACGGTGTTCTTGTGGCGAGGATGCGGATCGAAAACCTATCCCCGCCCACTTGACTATAAAACTTAAAACCCACGAAGCTACTATTCATCAAACTACGTTATGCACCCATGAGGGGCAAACTCCTACGTGCGAGTATTGTAATCAGACAGCACACCACGGACAACCTTACGCGGAAGATACAGAGGAGAATGTATCGCTACCGATTGCCAACGAATCCACGGAAAACCAACCCAAAAAAGAATTTTCAATACCAATACCTGAACCACAAACGGTTGCCAAATTTGTGGCAGCTGTTCAGTCCATATTGACAACTGCCAAAGCAGCATCCAGCACCCCTGAAACAACTGTAACATCGGTGATGAAGATAACAAGAATGACGACGGATTTACATTGGTCACCCGTAAGTGCAAGAAGCAGGAAAGAACATCTGGTCGCGAGCACCAAGGCACTTTTAACGATGATGACCTTGATACGGAGGACAGGAGAGAATTAAACGGTCCCCATGACGCAGTAGGCGAACCGCGAAAGAAGGTCTCCGCTCGCAATAAAAAGTTGCGCGCACGAGATCCAACGGACAAACAATAATATTTGTTTTTATTTTTGACATATTGTAAACACATAAAAGATCCACGGCTCCGTTAAGCTACCGCTATGAGCCGTGTCAAATAAACGAAATAAAAAAAATCAGCAAATTGGTAACTGATTTTCGATAGTTTTCGTGAATTGTTCTTCAATTCTTACTCCTCTTACGTGATTTAGCCAGCAATCATTCCACTCAGGCAAAACCATGCGTATTCCCCAAGCACATTAGATGTCCTATATATCAGTTCCATAGTTGGTCAACTAAACACTAAATAAACAAAGAAATTAGTTTGCTCAGTTCAAAGATATGTCAGCTCGATCTGCATCAACGGCGGATACGTGTTTCGATACAATTCCATCTCATCGACGAACATTTAAAATTACACACGACAAAAATGTGCAATTTTTAAAATAATAAAATGAAAACTACTGCTTATTTGCGATCGAAAAAGAAGAGTTGTTTGCAGAACCAAGGTGGTTGATTTTCGAAAATAGCACTGTCCATCGCCTGTAATTTAATATGTAGTATTAAAATACAATTGTCCTATAAAAAGGCCAAAATCAGTGGCACATTATAGGAGTAATTTAATGTATTAAATTGAAATAAATGCATATTTTGTTAAAAACTTTGCTTTGTCAATAAAATATTTTGACAAAAGAAAATTGGAAAAATAGGATTCCCGTGCCGAACATCTTCGCAATAGCAGAGTTACACTGTAACCTCAAGTTCGTACAGTTTGGTGTACTTGAACAGATTTTGACACATGCGGCGGTTTGGTACATAGCTTGAAAGCCACTGCAGTGGCCGAGCGAGAGTATGGCGGGTAGTGGTGCAAACAATTTTATAATTTTGTTATTGAAATTGAAGGCTAAGCTCCGGCGCTGCGATGCCGCTGCCGCCGTTGCTGCCGCCGACGCTGTCACCGCCCCCTCAGCAAGTACGACTCGGACCGTACACGATGGATGCATTTTGTTTCTCGCAAATGTGTATCTGTATGTATTTATAAAGTGCACTTTTCTATTCGCCCGCCCGCGGGAGAAAGAGAGATGGCGATGCGTTCGAGCCGGGTTTGTTTATGCAAAAGGTTATTCGAAGCGATTAGAAAAGATGTATAATATGACCGCCGGCAGCGGCGCGCAGCAGCGATGGGGGTGGAAATTTATGGCGTTTCGCGTTTTCTCGATGTGTAGCGTCGGGCTTACAGCGCTCGCTCCGGTCACATACACTGCAGCTCCGTGGTCGAGTGTTGATGACGCGTTGGCTCTTGCTGTTCTAATCGCTGTAGACTATCTAGTTCGTTTCCGGGATTCCTGGATCGAGTGACGCCGGAGCAATTGATGGAAGAGAACATTTGTTAGTCGTGTTTTAAGAGATACCTATTCGCTTAACAATCAAACTATGAATAACTGTGCAAGCCTATGTTGCTAGGTTGAACCTAGCTGCTGCGATGAGTTTCCACTACGACCAGCAATCGATTCCATCAATTATATTGCTGACATTGCCGAAGGTAGAACTTATTGCTGAATTGAATAAGTTGTCATCAATATCAGTTACCATTTCAGCGAACTCACTTGCTTTCAATACTGGTTCTGTGGGTCAACAAAGTCAGCAGGTTTCCCGGCTTTCGTAACCGTAACGATATGTTGCATGGCACTGCGCGATTAGGGTCACTCGGTACTCATTAAAAAAATTCTAGACTCGACAATTTTTGATTCCTGGAATTCACTGCACTGCCACCGCCTGTTCGATCCAGTAAAGAAACAATGCTGTTGCAAACACGGCGTGTAGCAAACAACAATCAGGAAGCTACCGCATCAATCTAATCTAGCAATCTTATCACGTTCTTGAAAGCCTCCAAGTTCTAATCTGTAATTTGTTCCGCAACACACACAAACAAACAAACACACATACACACACCTCGACGTCTGGCAAGGACAAGCCTCTAACCCCTAGCGAAACAGCTTCATCATACTGGTCGGTGGGTTACTAGCTAAAAGCACTAGGCCTAGCCTGGCAGCCAGACATCGACGAAGGTGAATCATGTCTCGTACGATTGGAGTCGAAAACACTGGGCGAACAGCGCGCAGGAACTCAGTACCCCGGCGCGTCACCAGTCGGGTGTTATTCGGCGAATGCAAATTAAGCCCTGCATTAGCATAATTAATAAATTACTATTAAGTGATGTTTTATCTCCTCCTAAACGGTTTCCCGGTTTGCCTCCTACCCCTCGGCTTCGCCAACTGTTCCGAGTACGCACTTTCGTTTGTCTTAGCATCAAGAAGGTAGGTAGGTAGGTACGGGTGGTACAGGGCACTTTGCAAGCTGGTGTTGATGTTGTAATAATTTATCGATCGCCCGTGAAGTAAAGCGAAACGAACCGAACGATCTGATCTTGAAACATGCCAACATGCTATACTATGCAGGTACTATGGTCGAGTCGTGCGGTGATAAAGATTGTGCGAATCAATGAATGAGTGTGTGGAGCGGCACAGGTGACATGAAGCTCCTCTCCGTAGACCTTGGACGAGGAGGGGATCCACAGTAGCTATCGGTGGCATCTGTTATTGTTGTTGAACTTGTACAGTTAAGTCATTTTTTGTGCGGATAATACGCGTGATACTAACAAAAAATCATTCAGATTTTTTCGTTTTCCCAAAAGTTGAAAATCGTCTAAAACACCGCGTAAAAAGCGCCGTGAGTGTATAGGTACACATTACTACTTCAGTTTGCGCGGAACAAGATTGATATCGTCGTTTGATTATAACGAATCGACTACACTCAGTTGACATAGGTCATGTAGAAGCTAGGAGCAGTCGCTAACATCTAAGTTGTTGTTTGCAAATTGCAAAATCAGGAAACTTGAGAGTTACAAGGTCAGTTCAGCTGGGATGAGGCGAGCAAGTTCGATTCCCTTTGTGGTGTGATGGGAGGATGTATATTTGTGAGCGATAATAGTACAAATGGACTTTAATGAGACTATTTCAAGCTCATTTATTAATCTTATGAGCTATTTGAGTCGTTATCAGCCTCTCATATTATCTAAAATATAAAAGTTTTAGTACTGTCCATTTCTGCGCTATCAGTTTTTTTCATATAGATGCTTTTGAAAAATAGCAATTTACGATAGATGCTCCTGCAAATTTTTTTATACCTGTGTAGTTTATTATAATTATTATTTATTATTTACTATATCGAAGGCTACTTAATATTTCAAATATGGTGACAGTTCTTACAGTTTTGTTCTGGTTGTTTTGTCCAAAAAAATCCAACACGAAGCGACGTTAGTTTATTAGCATGCCTTAAGGTACATGTGCGTAGGGCCGGCGGAACACATTTTCCCGAGTGGGTAGTAAGATTCGAAGTGATTTCTCCTCATACTGACGAAAGTTCAGATATGGCGTGTGTAAGTGAAAATGAAAATTCCCTGATAATATCTGATGACTATTTGGAAACACTCTTTGTTAACAGGGCTGTTTGTCCGACGGCTCAGCGAAAATGTGTTTGTTGAATACTACAACCAAAATCCAACGGGCATGTTTCTATTACTTTTGGGTAAGATTCTATTGCCTTTTTGGTAACAGACCACGCAATTGCGCATTGCGGTATTAAACTCATATTACCGCAAAGGTAGTAAACGGTGGAATGACGATGTAGGATAATTCGGTCGATTACTATGATAGTATTAGTATCGAGTCAAACCAGCCGAAGTTCTGGCAGATTTCTACCCAAATTCAGGCCGGAATCTGCACCAATTTTGACAGAAATAGGCGGAATTACGGTTTTTTATAGGGTAACTTGTATAGTGAAAGAAAAATTTTAGGCAGTTTTCGGATCCGGCCTAGTTTCCGGATCCGACACAGCTCCCGATCTGGACCAGTTCCCGAATTTGGACCTCCCGGATTTGGGTCAGTTTCCGGATCTGGACCAATACCCGGTAATTGACCAGTCCCTGGATCTAGCCCATCCCCTTTTCCCCTTACCAGGTCAGGACTTGAACCAGGCCCAGATTTGGCGCTTAGATCCAGACAAGAGTCTGGATCCGGACTTTCGGATCGGATACGTGGATTCAAACTATTTGTCTTGCTTTCCGTACATGATGGGAAGGACTGTTAATGTTTTGTGCAGTCGCTACCTTGCTGTTGACGTTCGTGATAGAAAAAAAATTCAATTTAACTTCGACCGAAATACCCCACCACTTTTCTGAGTCGGCTTTTTCCTGACTGTGCTTTGTAGCTAGCTGAGTGTGAGCCGATGGGTATCTCCGACATCCTTTCAAGCTTAGTGGAGGTCGATTTGAATATTTCTACGCTGGCAAAAATAATACCAATAAGTCTCATTTTCGATACAAATTATATCTAGTACAACCGGCCCCCGGATGATCTACTTCCGGACCAAAGACGTATACGAAAAAGTATTTTGTCTGTGTACCCGCCCGGAAAGTAGAGATTGATGGTGTAGTCTCCGAGAAGGGCCTTGATTGCGAAATAGGGGGTGGCTCCTTCCAGATCCCTGTGCTTCAGTCAGTGTAAATTCTGGTATGCAAGCAATTGTGTTCAGTAAAAATCGAGAAGTATTAGAAAACATTTTCCATCAGCCTCATTTCGAGCCTTTCGCCCGATTTGTTCTACCAAAATTTGTTCTTTTTGAACGGGGCTCGTCTACTTGTTCGCCTTTTTGTAACCCGGGGCATGAACTGTAGAAATGAGACACGGTGTGTAAAATGCGGAGAGGATCAAGACATTGGCTCCTGGTCTCGGAAAGTCCACATGGGACATCCAAAACTTCAAGTGTCTCCATATTTCAGTCATATTAATTTTCTAGGTTTACTTCCGACGTGGACCTTTCTCAATTTTAGCATTATTCGCCATGGCCGAAAACAATATTGAGGAACGTTTTGGGGATCAAAGCGTGCTATTATTTCAATCGGATTAGCCTTTGCTCGGTACCAGGTATTGAAGTTGTCGCTAGTTAAATCCGAATCATAGGCAAAGATTTATTGATATTCTTTCCGCACCTCAACTGGTTCGAGAAGATTTCAACTCCTACGGCATGTCATGAGGTTGTCTGCATGCTGATAACCGATCTATCTTACTGCATGATGTTCAAGTTCAGTATGACCATCTTGAATACAGTGGAAATGACACGAATGCCTACCAGCGCGGCCCAGTGCGTTAGATTTATCTACCTCATTAGTGTGCCCATTGATTGAAAGAGCTACGCGTCCACTATATCTGAAATAATCGAATCAAAATGAGAAATTCCTCCGGTGACAGTGTGCAACTTTTTTACTGGCTTGTTTTTCTACACTGAGATTAAAGGTCAGACGAAATGAACACCTGGCGTGAACAATCGTGGACAATTTCCCACTCCGTTGTGGGCAGAGAGTGCTCAGAATTGTATGCGAAAAGGTCCTATGAGGATTTTTTGAACGTCAGATCGCCTAAATTTTTCCGAATATACGCGACGTTAGAAACGCAAATAAAAAACTTGATGCAAACTGAAAAACGCGGTTATTGGCACCGGTTTGTCAACGGATTAGAGAGAAACAATATTTCGTCTAGCAGCTGGGCCCTACGTCGTGTACTCGATTCGACCTTTGATCGGAATACACGGCGACAACAGCATTCCATGTAAATTCACATTCATATGATGGACGTTTCGCGATGAAATTATAATAATGCACATAAACGTAATAATTATTCTTCAGACACACAAATTTATCTGACAGAAAAGATATTCGCGCTAAGCATTTTCCCCACAAAACTTATGGTTTTATAGTTACCTACGACCATGTCTACATCGTTACAGTTCCAAAGAGGGGCGTCGATCGATGGAGCATGGAAAACACTCCTTATTTTCCCGGAGAGAATATGGGAGCCTAGATTCTTTATATTGAAATCGTTTCGGATTGCCTGATACAAATATTAGTTTGAGTTCATTCGCATTAATCTATTCCGGGTAATAAGAAAAGTGACACTTAGATTAGAATGGTAATGAGAAGGCGGACACTTAGGCATTAGAAGGTAATATTTGTGAAACATCGCGCAGCTTTAACGAATTTTTCAGTTAGATTTAGAGTTAGAGCACGCTCGAAAATTGGCAAATTTTGTGGGATAATAGAAGTTTAGGAATCCCAAAGGCATCAACCAACCTTGGTTAAAAAGGACGGATGAACGTCGTGACTTCCTTCAGGTGGCATCTCGGGTCATGTCTAATCATTATACGTTGAATGCGCATCTCCGGCGTATTAGGGTCGTAAAGAGCGTTCGCTGCGCTTGCGATGACGGCTATCGCGACATTAAACATGTTGTCTGGTCGTGCGCCTAGTGTTCTACACACAAAAAAAAACAAATTTTACCGTTGAGGTATTTCGAAACTTACCACAATCTAACAAACCGTAATTGACGAAATGACGAAATATAACCGTGTTCTATTTAATTTTCCATGAAAGATGTACTTTCGAAGCGCAGTGCCATAAAATTACATATTTTAAACAAACGCCATATGTGGAGTAAAATTACGTGACTCGCAAAGTTCAACGACATGTTAAATTAAAATCAAATGTAAAACTATTTCATTTTTGATACTCGTACAGTCATGGTCAAGAGACATAAATTTACACGATTTTTTCTAGTTGTGTAGTGCCTGGTCTGCGTTAAACGAATCCCTTCGGCCTGGTTCTAGTCCGAGATATGCAGGCTAACCTCCAAATTTATTTATATCTACTCTTTTGGTTGACTTACTAACAGGTACCTGCAAATCCGATCCCAAAAGTTCCAAGCGGATCCAAGGAGGCCAGTTGGCGATCCGGTTCAAGATGTCCTGATAGTGATCTTCCGTTTGCCGCAAAGCTACTAGTTTAACTTTTTTTCCTTGTCATTTTTTTCTTATTGTTCTCTGATGTTGGGATCAACAATCTTTTGCCTTCCATATACAAAGTCTACTGATTGTCTAGTGATTGTTTCTCCTTGCTTCAATTTTTAATCAAATGATTATTCATGTTAAAAAATTACAAATTGTTTATATTATCCTTAAAAATATTTCTAACTGCATCCCATAGTCTGAATAAAATTGAATATTAATGTTTTTTGTCTATCGATCTGAACTCATTGTTTTAAGATGTAGATGTATCAAAATGTATTTCCATGAGTATAAATATAATAAATGATTCCAAATTTCGAACAAATCTTAATTATTCTCAAGAAATTTAAATTGTAAAGCAAAGAAATTTATATCTCAATAAAAATATGCAATTGTTTTACATCGAGGATTTCCAACGCAAGAATTTTGTGAGAAAAAAAACACATACGTGGTTAATCTCAGGTTTTAATTTGTTCCAAACTTTCGAGTGGGTAATTCCCCCCTCGGTAATTTTCGAGTGGGTAGTACTACCCATACCACCCACGCATTCCGCCGGCTCTGGGTTGTTTTATCCAAAAAAAAAGCAACGAAGTGACGTTAATCTATCAGCATGCTACATGTGCTGGCTGGAATTTCGAAATAAAACTTCCATAATTTCCGGATCAGATGCTTGAATCACATTTTGTAAATTGTTTACAATCCAATGCCATACCGTATGAGAAACAACGAACCCGTTTCTAAAACATCTTATACCAAACGCGCAATTTTTCTCCGATTGGGTTGCTGGTTGTTGGTGTTGTTTCGGTTATCGCCTGAGTTATTGTACAAAACTAGAATTCAATAAATCCAGAAGGTTTCGATTGTGTTATTTTCATCTGATTGACTCTATTACGGAGATTCTTCTATGATGCTATTCGATAAGAAGAACACTGAAGCAACACTCCTAGTGCCCGGTAGACTTATTCTTGTTTTATAAAGAAAATTACATCATAAAACATGCTCGTCATAATCAACGTTGTTAGTGATTTTATATGATCGCAATAAATTTAAGTCCTAATAAACATCATCTTTAGCATCAACATGAAACAGCCGCCAGCAATCACCCGTAATTATCGGACGATGAGACAAACTAAAGTGCGAACTCAGATCTAGAAAGCGATTGGGAGAAGATAAAAAATAACTTATCACAGTTTAATAGCTATAGATGCCAATACATAGGAACCTCACTGGCAATCTGCCGATATACAACGGCTGGCGAGTTTATAAAACTGGTTTGTAACTACTGATATAAAAGTAAAATTGTAAAACAAGAGGAATTAGACGCTCATGGACAAATTTTTGAGCATACAGAGAAAAACAAACCAAAGAACTAAGTTATACTTCTCCTAAATAAGAAACATTTCGACAGCTACCAATTTTGCTGCCCTAAGGAAAAAATTGGGTAACAAAACTTTCGCGTACAAGGGGCACAAAACTTATAACTAAATTAGTTTTTGAATTTGCGTTTCGACTTCGTCTCATCAGAATCCGTCACTAATTTGGAGCCGACCAATATGTGTGTTCATGAGCAAACTCCTTGTCAAGTAAGATGTTCCGCTTAGAAAAAAGGGAACTCTTGAAATCGAAGCTCGATTCGGCGTAACAACCAATACAGTACGCAAAATACACTAAGGCTTATTTTTTCTAAAAAAATTTTTGGTTGGAAACTAATAATTTTCTTTTTCTTGCGGGACATCACGCTTGGGTTTTTTGCACAACTACTGTACGCATAACTGTCCCATGTGCTGTGGGATTCTCTATACATATAGGACAATTATGCGTCGAGTGCAGAGAAGATTTAAGAAAATTTCAGAAAATGTCGGAATATTTCAGAACATCTCAGAAGAGTATAGAAGATTTAGAAAAAAAGATTTCGATAAATTTCAGAAATTTTTCCACAAAATTTAAAAAAATCGGTTTTTATATAACCATAAAAAATTACAGAAATTTCGATTTCAAAAGATTTTAAAAATTTCCAGGCCTCAGAAAATTTTAAAAGGTTTAAGGAATTTTTAGAATTTTTCAGAAGATTTCAGATAAATTCAGAACTTTTCAGAACAATGCTGAAACGCTTAGAAGATTTTTGAATATTTGTGAAGTTTTATGAAGATTTGTGAAGATTCTTGAAAATTTCTGAAGAATTAAGAAGATTTCAGATAATTTCAGAAGTATTCAGAAGATTTCAGTAGATTTCTGAATATTGATGTAGATTGATGAAGATTTCCGAATATTTCAAAAATTTCTGAAGATTTTAGCAAATTTTAGAAGTTTTAGGAAAATTTCAGAAAAATTCAGAACATTTAAAAAGATTTCTGAAGATTTCTGAAGATTTCTGAAGATTTCTGAAGATTTCTGAAGATTTCTGAAGATTTCTGAAGATTTCTGAAGATTTCTGAAGATTTCTGAAGATTTCTGAAGATTTCTGAAGATTTCTGAAGATTTCTGAAGATTTCTGAAGATTTTTGAAGATTTCTGAAGATTTCTGAAGATTTCTGAAGATTTCTGAAGATTTCTGAAGATTTCTGAAGATTTCTGAAGATTTTTGAAGATTTCTGAAGATTTCTGAAGATTTCTGAAGATTTCTGAAGATTTCTGAAGATTTCTGAAGATTTCTGAAGATTTCTGAAGATTTCTGAAGATTTCTGAAGATTTCTGAAGATTTCTGAAGATTTCTGAAGATTTCTGAAGATTTCTGAAGATTTCTGAAAATTTCTGAAGATTTCTGAAGATTTCTGAAGATTTCTGAAGATTTCTGAAGATTTCTGAAGATTTCTGAAGATTTCTGAAGATTTCTGAAGATTTCTGAAGATTTCTGAAGATTTCTGAAGATTTCTGAAGATTTCTGAAGATATCTGAAAATATTTGAAGATCTCTGAAGATTTCTGAAGATTCTCGAAGATTTCTGATACTTTCTAAAGATTTCTGATGACTTCGAAAAATTTCTGAAGAATTCTGAAGATTCCTGAAAATTTCCGAAGATTTCTGAAGATTTCTGAAGATTTCTGATTATTTCTGAAGATTTTTAATGTTTTCTAAAGATTTCTGATGATTTCTAAAGATTTTTGAAGATTTCTCCGGAGCCGGATGTCGTATCAGAAATAAATTCAGTAGCAACCTATAACTTTCATTTGAAATTTAGTTTTAGAAAATCGGTTCGGTTATTTTCGAGTAACCGATATGCGATTGTTGGTAACATATATACACACATACACAGACTCATAAGAACACACACATTTGCCGAACTCAACGAATATAGTCAAACGCGTGAGGTGAAGACTTAATCACTTAGTCTCTAACCCCCTGCTAATGCTGCTTACCCCCTGCTAATGCTGCTTATACTTGCTGTATTGGCAGCACTGCCATTGCACAGTGGATGTCGAATATGCTTGTCACAGTTCATCTTCATCCTCGTTGTGAAGATTTATGAAGATTCCTGTAGATTCCTAAAAATGTTTGAAGATTTCCGAAAATTTCTGAGGATCTCAGAAAAGTTTACGAGATTTCAGAAAATTATAGAAGCTTTCAGAAAATTTCCAAAAATTTCAGAAATGTTCAGAGCATTTAAGAAAATTTCTGAATTTTTCAAAAGAATTCGGAAAAATTTCAAAAGAGTTCGGAAAAATTAAGGAAATTTTCAGAAGATTTTTAAATTTTCTAGAAAGGTTTCAGATGATTGCATAAAATTTCAGAAAATTTCTGTAGATTCCAGAAGAGCTTAGAAGAGTTCAGAAAATTTCAAAAGTTTTTAGGAAATTTTGGAAGATTTTGGGGAAATTTCACAAGATTTTAGTAAATTTCAGTAGATTTCAAAAAGTATCAAATTTCAGAAGTCTCCAGAAAAGACAGGTTTTAGAAAATGTAAAGAGATTTCTAGTGATTTTAAAACATTCCAGAAGGTTCAAAAACATTCAGAAGGAAATTTAGAAAATTTCAGTGGATTTAAATTTTTTAAAATATTCTATAAGGTTTCAGATTTCAGTAAATTTCAGAAGATTCCAGAAGATTACAAAGAATTTCATTGGAAATATTTGAGCAAAAGTTTAGAAGTCTTAAGATAATACTTAGGGGGTCAGCTTCAGAATTCAGAATAGAATACTCTAATATTTACACAAATCTAAAATTGTAGTTAGTTCCCTTCTTTGCATTACACGTAAAAGTAAAATAATTATATCCCAAAAATACACGATGTAGTTGAAAAGCAGAATTTTTCCGACCGAGTTTTTAAACGTGAATATCTGTTGTAGTACAGGATGTGAACAATTCCGCCAATTTTCAGCCGATTTTGAATGAATGACGTACTGAATGAAATATTTTGATTTTTCCTAAATATGCACAATAATTTGCTAACTAATTCCCCAAAGTTCAATTACTATAAATTACTACAACAATTTATTTTATAAAAGTAATCATTACCTGTACCCTGATTGGTGGTCTACTGTCCGACCGACGAAGGAGCATTTCTTTGCATTGTATGCAACGCCCATTGCATGAACGTTACTCCCACATAATAGAGAAGTTCAGAAAAAAGAAAGAAAATGCAAAACTGGTGCATCATACTGCCCGGCGTTTTTCAATAAAAAAGTAAGTAGACCGCTCCACTGAGAAGTAAATTAATTCTAAACCTGATCAAAAATTAAAAAAAAAAAATAAGATATCTTTGTTAGGGTGCTGTTTTATTTTGGAATGTGATGATCATTTTTTTTAAATTTCGATTTAAGAGGTTTTAACCTAATTATCATTCGCGACCTTTTCGGGTTAGATAATTCTCTTTACAAAAATTTCTAACCCTATGTACGGGATTGGGAATCGAACACAGGTGAGCTGCGTACAAGGCAATCGATTTACTAACTACGCTATGCCCGCCCCTTGTTATGATTGTTGCATCATTTGATAGATTACTGATTCTTGAATGTTGTTTTTATTTCCGTAAGAGGATTGGACCAATTTTGTTTTTTTTCTGACGTTGGATTTTGTACTTAAATATTGCGAATTCGATTCAAAATTTCAGGGTGTTGTGAAGCAACTTTAAGTGCCTGTGAAAAGTGTGAACCTTATAAACTAGAAACAGCTTAACTCTACGTATAACTATATTCTTGGCTTGCAAGGAACGTTACATAAAGTTTCATTCAGCCATTATGAAAAAAAAAAATGTCGCACACCTGCCACAAAATTACTTTATTTTGTATGCTTCACAACCAGTTTTATTAAGATAACGCGATCTTAATTTACCTTATAATTGCGTGAAGAAAAAAATACGAAAATTTTTTTAGTTTGTGCTAAAACATTTTAAAAATTATTTCAAGCTTGTGCTAAAACAACTGAAATTGTTCGCAACTTTTCTAATTTCAAAACTTCAAACTGAAAAAATGATTTCATCTGCCGACCGACCATGTCCGTTGCAATAATTTCTCCATTTCACTGCCAGCGTACAGTTGAAGGTTGCCCATAAAATAGAGCTAAAATATACGCAGTGCAATGTGCATGTACATTTAATTGAGCTGTCTGTCTGAGAGGTACGCTTCCTCGTTGTTAAAGACAGCCGCCATCGAGACGAGAATTGTCAGCTGCGCAATACAGATAGATGGAAAATTAAATCTTTTAAGATGGAAAATCATATTAGTACCATTCTTCCACTACCTGATCGTCGTTTCAATCGACAATGTAGATCAGATTCGATCTAGATTAAGATCTTGTGCGGGTTGATGGAATTCATCATTATGCCAAAGCTATTGGTATGTCACTCTGGAAGCAACACAATCTGAACTTTCATGTAGCTACCTATGTAACCGGTTCGTGTTAAAAAAGCTAGTTTTGCTTGACCGCGCGATTCCCGATCGATAAGCTTCTACCGCTTCAGCTCGTTATCAGTGATAACCTACAAAATGGAGAATATGTTTACAACTATGACAGCTTATCGTTTCACTGTGAATCGATTCCATTTTCGGTTCAAGTTTTTTAAACGCGACTATTCTAAACCTGTTGAAAAATGTCCGCAACTATTGCGAGTAGTTGCAAATCTATTGATGCCATAAATTCTCTTATCATGCCCATTAGTTGCATATGCAATTTGCACTTGAAACCAAACTCCGGCGACAGCTGGATCGCTAATCCCGGGGTGTGATACGACAAACAACGCCTGCTAAGCTTTTCGCTAAACATTTGCTCCGAGGAGGGTGACTTCCCAGAGCTGCGAACGGTGTGGCTGTGAAGTTTTTGTTTAAACCGTTGACTTTGATGGCGGAGCCCTGTACGGGGGGATGTGACACGCGTTCACTTGAATAAACATATAGGGTAACTGATCCCTTATACATACCATCAGCAGGGTGCTTGGGTAAAAATGAAGAATTCATGTAAACTCAAAAATGGTTTAAATTATTGATGCAACGTAATTTGGTCTATACGGAAAATCAACGTTCAATATCTGAATGTTGGAAGTAAACTTGCTAACTCACTATCTAGTTCTAATTTCCATTCCAATATTTCGTGAACAGATCTCAGTGCACTTCTTGTATGAAAGGTAGAATGTTTGATTACAAAGTAATATATATTTTTCTTTATCACAGCTTTCGCCACGTAATTATTTTTTTAGATTTATTTGACATAGCTCAAAGTGTCAACACATCTGAGCCGTGGATCTTTTAAGTTTTTAAAATACGTAGAACTTTAAAAAAAAATACTAAGAGTGCTGTCTGCCAGATCTTGTTGACGCAGTTGAGATCCTTTTCCTTGGCTGCCTTATTCGTCGTAACTCGGGGGTCATCCAGTCTGCCTTCTCTCGCGTTATCGTTAACATCCATTTCATCATCGGTACTGCGTTCTTGTGGTTCACCGTCAGAAGTTCTTATTTATTTCTTGCTCTTACTGCTCGCTGATGTAAATCCGTCTCCATCGGTATTTGCTTCTTTATTGGTGATGCTAGTTGTTGATTTGGGAGTGGTTGCCGTGGTCACTGTTCCTTCATTATTGGTTAATTGGGTTGTTGTTCTTGGTTTATCTATGTAAGAGTAGATGGCTGCTTGATTGAGTTAGCTGTATGAGATGAGTATTGACTACACAGAAAAAAATATTTTGTAATTTTAAATTTATTTTCATGCACATAATTGGAGCATGAATATAAATGCAAAATTAAGTTCCACTATAAATATATTATAATTTCACACGTTGATTAGAAATTACAGTTTCATTAAACGGTAAACAAATGCCTTTTTTTGTATTTTTAATTCAATATTGCTGTAAAACGATTGACATGTAATATCACACGAACGAAAGTGTTAAATCACATGCTTTTTGATGCTCCCATTGAGTGCATCGAATTCAACTTCATTTTCAATTAAATTATTTATTCAAGCTCTGTATTTTTACATTCGTGTTGATTTACATGTCGTTTAAATTTCATTCTTTTTAGGTGTGTAGTTGCTTCGGCGCACGTTTTTCCATAGTGGGTTGTCTGGTTACAGAATTGGCATGTAGGGGTCTGCCCGAGATATGTGATCATTGTTGTTTGCTTACAGGTTACGCTATCCTTCAGTGATTTTCATTCGAGAGTCATGTACGAAGGTATTGGTTTAGTCACTCACATTCTCACAATATGAAGGCCGTTGGGAATACCGGTGAAAAAATTTCTCCAAATGTCATACGTAATAGATTTCACTTCTCCGTATTGCGACAGAATTCGTTTGATGTAATCTTGCTTAGTACGCGGTGCCAGATCATGGATACGAACGTCAACCATGTCATCTTTCATATACACGGGCACCTTCAATTTGATGTTATATAATTCGTCCTTGTGTTGCATGTTGTTCTTTGCAATGAAGTTTTCTGTTTTTTCTACACTTCTAAACGTAATAGAAACACAGTTTTAAACACGGTGTAGCTGAACTTACATAATTTCTGCGAGGATAGGGTCCATTTTAACTTTTACCAGTTGGTCCACCTCCTGAACTGTGGGTATAACATCAGTTTTATTGAAGTCGATCGAAATTGTGTTATCTCATAGCACAGGCATTATTAATTTTACTACGCACCCGGGGCAAAGATACAATGCTGTTTGTGCACTGGTTATAGAACAAAGCTTTTCGACAACTCGGATCGGCTGTCATTCGCTATGATTTTGCGACGCTTTCTTATGTTTTCTTTCTCAGTACGATTATAATTATAATACCGTTTATAACTGCAATTTTAATATTAAAAGAATTTGATTGTTACTTGATATCAATAATGTCTAACGAAAATCGCCTTTAGTGAATTAGTTGTGAAATTTGCATTTCAATTTTTTTCTCATCTGTATCCGACACTAACCTCGTGACAGGACTAAGCTAGCTCCAAAAAAACGGAGACACAACTTGTATTCCGGAGCAAACCCCTAGTCAAGCTTTATGTCCCGCAAGAGTAGGAGTTTATTTTAAACTGGTGAGAACTAGCGAAATCGAAACAATTGGTTTGGCTTAGCAAGCCAATTCGCAGTGAAACCAAAAGAACAGTGGCATGGCAGGTCATGGTTGCATATGGCTTTCCGAGCAAACTGGTTAAGCTGATTCATATAACACGGAATAGATCACATAAAGCTTCTAAATAGCCAGAGAGACATCTGATTCCTTTGCGAATTAGATGAATTGGAACACGGCGATCCAATCGATTGTTCAACTTAGTATTCGAAAGTGCGATACGAAAATCCGACGAACAAAGAAACGAAACTATCATCACGTGCTTTCACATGCTTGATGTTGATCGCTGAACAGTGGATGAGGCATTTGTGTTTTCTAAAAGGTAGGCTGCGAGATTCGCACTAGCTTAAACTCTGATAAGACGAATTGTCGAGAGAGCGAGAGAGTCCAAACGGTATAAGATTTGAAGTGAAAATCGATTTAGTATGGTATGAGATTGTCGACGAGTTAATATACTTCGGAAGACGAGTGACATGTAATAACGATGTTAGCCGCGAGGTAAAAAGGTATGTTGTAGCTGCGTAAAGTATATTCCATGGTTTACACAGCAAGCTGAAATTCCGTAGGCTACAGACGCATACAACTTGCTCTATATAAATCACTGATCATATGGCAATGACCCATTTCAATCACAACCAGCTGGCAACATAAAGATTTGCTTGGAAAATGTGAAATCCGGGTCAATTTAATCCGCAAACACCTTAGCCGTAACGTTTTTTGTACTGCCCTTGAACATTTCAAACAATTTGAATTCTTTCTAAAATCCTTTCATTACATGAAAAAGGAAAAGTCTACAAATTCCAAACTTCTAGATGAAAAACGTACCGAAATTTGAAAGTTCATTTTGATTCCAACATCTAAGGAAGGTTAAAATCTTTTATTCCATTGAATGACTGTTAGTTTTTTCTATTTTCAATACTTTAAACTAGAAAAATTATTCGGTACACGGTATGTTCAAAATATAACGATTAATGAAAACTACGTTTATAATTTCTTGAATTGTAGAAATGGTTTAATATAGTTTTAAGAGATTTAGCCACTGTTTCATAGCGCGTAGAGTTTTGTAATTCTTATATTGTATTACCACAACCTTTGCCGATTATTTCACTCTGCATAATATTACTTTTTTACGGCATGCTACTTTACCAGGGTTGCGGCACCAAACCTCACGATGGGCTGCATTGGTATGATGCTTCATGGGTCAAAAGAAAGTGTTAAAATATTTGGAACGATTTGTATACCTTCGCACATTAGATATTCGTATTGCAATTTTAAGTGCTATGTTAAAAAATAGATTAAATAGTGCATCACCTTGCTTCAAACTATCTACGAACGAGTCGGATGATTGTGCCGCTAGATTACTTGAAGCAGGTTAATGCACTCCATAATCTATTTTTAACATAGCACTCGAAGGTGCTATATGAATATCGAGTGTGCAAAGGTACGGAACCATCATTGCGAGATGTCGCTTCTTGGCTTCGCAGACTACATCAACTCTACTGGTGTTGATCGCAGAGCAGTGGAAGAATTATTTGTGCCATCCAAAAGAAAATCTGCGAGAATCTTACTCGCTATAAATTTTGGTAGCTGGTAAGAAGCTAGGCTGTCCGAAAAGCATTGGCTCCGAGGTAGAAATCGATGGGATGCGGTACGAAATAGTCTACGAATTCATGTCTTTGTACACTGGTGACATGTGATAACGATGTTAGCCGCGAAAGGCGTGCTGTTGCTGGGAATCTTTAAGATGGCCTCGACTTTGGGGCAGACTCTGCTCTCCCTGGCTGTGTTCAATCAAGAAAGATGTACACTGAAGTTTTTTTATGCGGGGGATACGTACCGCATAAAAAAATCCGCATAAAAAGCCGCATAACTTTGAAAATCCGCATAAAAAACTGCATAATTTTGAAAATCCGCACAAAAAACACATTAGGCGTGAAACATTTTTCAATATTAAAAGTCATAGTACTCAAGAAAGAGCAAGGATTTGAAGTAAGAAAGTTTAGAAAAGCGTGGAGTAGGATCATATGAGCAAGCTTAGAGTTTTCCGGCTACTTAACTCTTTTTCTTCTGCAACACAGGAGTCAGGATCTTTTGGCATTAAATGCGAATCACCTGAGTCTGTGGCATGTCCAGACAAGCGTAAAGTCACTTAATGACTTATGCTGTCGGAACCGTGACTCCCCGGAATCGCAAGACCGACCTCGGAACCTATCCAACCAGCATCGAGATAACGATTTTGAGAGAAATTTCAACGTCGGGAGATTTCTCCGTCGGAGTAGACTAGGCCCACTGGCGGGGACTAGTTCGAGTAGATCGGGAAGTAGCTCCGGCAGGTGCTCGTCGGGGCGCCTGTTAAGTGGAAGTCACCCTCCACCCAGAATCGCAGGACCGACCTCGGCATCTGCCCGGGTAGCATCGGTTTTGGAAGGTCTTCCTCTGCCGGGGAACTCTTCATCGGAGTAGGAAGATTCTACCATCGGGGACTATTCCGAGTAGTCCGTAGCGAATCGCCGGTTTGAATCATCGGGGCACCAGTGAAACCGACGCAATCTTTCACCGAGGATCGCTGGACTGATCTCGGCATTCTGCCGGACTGCATCTAAAGAAGAATAACGTGTCCGTCAACGGTTGCAGGTAACATTCGTTCGTCGGGGAACTCTCCGCCGAGGTAGGCTACCTCCACCGTCGGGGACTACGCCTAGTAGCACCGAACGCGACAAACCACCAGGGTATTTGGAGCAACAGTGAACTGGAAGCCATCCTCCAACCGGAATCGCCGGATTGACCACGGCATCCAACTGGTCAATGTAGAGAGGAAGGCATGTAGAATATCATGCCGTGCAGGACTGATATGGTCGTTACGAGACAAGCGCAATCTAGCACGACCAGCTAGACCTGGAATCAAGTGAAGTGCATTAGCACGCCTCCCCCCGAAGTTCTCATTTCAAATGGAATCCGGGGGATCAGGTAAACGTCGGACTTCTTGGTGGAGTTTAGAGGATTGGATTCAGAGTTATCTTCTCTGTTCAGAGTCCCTTACGCTGGCACACGATGGACGAAATCGGTAGTATGGTCTAACTACTGAACGTGAGCCGGGTCGGCGTAAAAGCTTTACCACCAAGTAAAAAAAATACACGCTCAGAGACTTTTTCCGATCTCGCCGAACTAAGTCGAATGGTATAAGAGATTCGGCTCTGCGGGCCTCGGTTGAAAAGTCGAAATTCCGACCGATTGCATAAGTTTTATCATGAGAAAGGTAAAAAGGTATCCAGTCATTTTCTGTTTTTATTTTCACTGCATCAAGAATGCTTCTTTAAGGACATGAGTAGTAATTTATAATCCAAAATAAAGATATAAACATTTTATGTCTTTTGTTTAAGCATGTGCATTCACGAGGATCTATCTTTCGATAAAAGTCGCTTCAGGTGATGCCCTAAAAATTAAAAGGAAGCTGCATAAAAAGAATCGCATAACTTTAAAAATCCGCATAAAAAACCGCATAACTTTGAAAATCCCCATAAAAAAACGCATAGCTTTAAAAATCCGCATAAAAAAGTCTCATAAAAATCGCATAAAAAGACTTCAGTGTATGTGCGGTGCACCAAGCAGTACAAGGTAATCAAAAAGTCGTTTTGAATTGTATTCGACGACGAGACCAAATTTCTATGCCACTACGCCACTTCTAAGTTGACCATTTTAGAGAGGGGACAGAAAAAAAACTGTATAAATTCGCAAAAAAATCCTTGTCTTCCAGGTGATCTGCGGATGTAGCCAAGTAAATCAGTCCTACATCGCATCAGGAACCATCAACGAAAAAATCCATTAAGACGAATGCCTCAGAAGCGACTTGTGTCCTTCAGCACTAATTTGGGATAATTTTGCATACTGCCTCTATACCCGTGTCGTAGATCGGTACGAAACCGATGTCGTTGGTTGCACAAGTGTCCATTGGCTTAGTTTTCTTAGATGCAAACCTCTGGACTTATGTTATAATGTAATATAAAGAGTTCAACCAGTACAATTAAGTGAAGATCTAAACGGTTCGTAATGAATTTGAGAAGGACAACTACAATGCTTGTGTGCCGAGGAAGAAGGCAATGCCAACATAGGGACAGGCATAGCACAGTTGGTAAATCGATTGTCTTGTGCGCAGCTCGCCTGGGTTCGATTCCCAACCCGCACATAGCTTTAGAGATTTTTCCAAAGAGATTTTTCTAATTCGAAAAAAGAAGCGAATGACCGTAAGGTTAAAACCTCTATGATTGATATTAAAAAACAATGGCAACATCAAAATTATTTAAATATCCTTATGATTAATTGAAACAGAATACCGGCAAAACTGGACTTGGTGGATATTTCAAATTCTATCAGAATAATAACCCAAAGCAACAAGGCTTAAACAGAATGCTCCGGTACTGGTGCAGCGGTAAAGCCCGAATTGCAGTCTGCCAAATCAGGGATTGCTTTCTGTAGCTAGTAAGGTGATGTTGTCACTACAAATTTGAAATATTTCCAATTAGGTCTGGTGCAGCGTCAAAAACAGAACATTCTTTTTGAACCTTACGACGCAGATACAAAGTTGCTTTATAATTGCTCAAGAATTACGATTACTCTCTGTTAGTATTTGAATATAAAAGAGATAAACTTTACTGTTTCTTAGGAGATTGATATTTTAAAACACTTTTTAGAAGAATGGGAAAAACCACTGAACAGCACACCGAAAGGATTGAATGCTCATAATTATGCTTTCGTTCGGTGGAGATTGCATTCTAAAAAATGAGCTAAGTCAAACTATGGATCAACTACCTTACCTTCCGGGTAGCGAACATTCGAACGCACTATCTGTCCGCTCGGGTACTCTTGTGACTGGTTTTGGCCGTACGTGAATAAGTATACTATCTTATCATCCCAACCAGAACAAGTGGCTGGTTGGCCCACAGTCAAGGTGAAGCGATAGAAATGCGTGATTTTTTCAGCATTCTAACCTTGAATGGCGTCGATAGTGTCTAGAATAATTTCGAAATTTTTGATAGAGCTTGATGAGTTTGAAACAAACGGTTGTCAAAATTGTCGATAAAGAAGAATTACTCTTTCAATTTGAAAAGAAATACGTACATGGATCAGTTAATTTCAATCGCGAAGAACAAATAACTCAATGTTCATGGATTGTTTCTCAAGTCAAATGTGACCCATCACTCGTGTCAGAATATCAAACAACTGGGCTGCTATGATTGATAATTAATTTCAATCATACGTAGAACTAAACCAGAACTATGACACATTTAGATTAAATTCCCCCATACCGAAAGGTAAAGGTAAGTGGGTGTGAATGCATTCCGTGGCGAAAACAAGTGGCATCTCATTTTTCTTCATCACAAGTCGACACATATTTTTCTGCAAGTCGCGTCGTCTCCTGTGATCTGAATACAGTTCCTCTCCGCCTACCATCGCCAAGCCGACGACAACGAAAAAGGAAAGAATATTTTTTTACGATCGGAACGTCACGACCGACGCTGCTGCTGCTGCCCTGCTACTCTTGCTACCGCACTGTTCGACTGACCTATATTTAGTTCTGAGCTTCTGCTTGATTTTGTTTCTCGTCGATCCCATTCGCGCCAGTACGCGAAATGATCGCACGAGTGACTGTAAAGCAAGAAAGCATTTTTGCGTGTGGCTGTCGTAGAGGATGGCGCTAACGCCAAGTTTAGGGTTCCATTGCCGGTTTAGCTGTCAAATTCAACGCCTAACCTTTCATTAGCGGAAGAGGAGAAGCAGATCGGTTGAATCGTCAAGTATTTATTGGAACAGATCTGCACACCACTAATGAGACGATCAATGACTGATGGTTAGCGCAACATTATCGCTGAGATGAAGATTTTTAAGTATTACACTTAGTTCACACTTTGCTGATTTCGAATCTAGATGACTTTGACTTTCTTTCTCTTTGTCGTGAGTAGAGCTCAAACTTTCGTCACTCTGTCATTTGTTGAAATCGGTAATAAATGCCCGGCCTTGTTGGGTATTGAAGAGGGCATTGGGCTGACTTTGAACACAAATGATACCTGTCATTAGATATGACCTGGTGGTAATTCTGTGGGCTTACCATCGGTAAAGGTTTAACTTTCACTTTATATATATTCGCGTATTACTACGAAGATTATGTCCACCATATTCCTACGAACCCGATCGATGTAAATAGTCTTTAGCGTATACAGTAGACTGGTTCAATTTTTGACTTTTAGCTCCACTAGGCTCTACTGATTCCTTAGTAATTGTGCAAATTTTGGTACCGATCGGTTGTGTCTATGGACCCTCCAAAAATTTCACAGTTTATATTGAAGTTTATATGGAAAATCGGTTAAAACTGAAAATAAATTCTTGAAAAATCACCTTATCAATCAATTAATCAGAACACTATACATTTCTAAAGGAAATCTTCTACTGAACACATTCGTGGAACAAAAAAAGTTTATGATAATTCCCTGAGAAAAGTTATTAACCAAAGAAGCAGCATGACTTCAAAACAAGTGGATTTTATTATTAATCATAGCAACCCTGTTTGAATAGCTGTATCTGCCATACGCGAGCGGTGGGTGGCAAGTCTAGTTTACACTTGTATAACGATGTAGCTATTCAAACAGGGTTGCTATGGTTACTAATAAAATCCACTTGTTTTGAAGTCGTACTGCTTCTTAAGTTAAAAACTTTTCTCAACAAATTTTCATAAACTTGCAATGTTCCCCAAATGTGTTCAGTAGAAGAATACCTTTAGAAATATATATTATTCTGATTAATTGATTGATGAGGTGATTTTTTAAGAATTTATTTTCAATATTAACCGATTTTCCATACAAACTTCCATATAAACTTTGAAATTTTTGGAGAGTCCGTAGACACAACCAATCGATCCCAGAATTACACAATTACTAAGGATCATAAAAGGAATCAGTAAAGCTAAAAGTCAAAAATTGAACCAGTCTAGTATACAGACACTACACCCAAAACAAAAATCTCTTGCAATAATTGCAAGCGACAATCACTTGCAAATAATGTTTGCATCGCTTGCAATTTTGCAGTGAAAGTCGCTGGCAATTGTTGCAAGCAGATAAAACCACTTCATCTCTCTCTATACGTACATACTTTTCTTCAACACACTGTCAAAGGACTACCACCACATTCACGTGCCTATGCTGGTTGGTATAGCAACGCAGGGCGAGTTTTTATTTTCCGTCTACTTTTTATTCATTCCTCACCAACATCATCAAACGCAGTTTTGTGGTTTATTCATTACACACGAGACGGCATCAAATGGCGGATGTGACGATTGTACGAGTTCTAACGTCCTGTTCTTACGTGTAAGGACAGATCAGTACTTATAGTTAGAGCTATGATGCGCAAGAGCCTGAGTTCAAATCTGGGTGGGTGTTTTACTTTTTTCATTAATCGTGAAATCATCCAAGTGTTTATATATGACTTTTATCCACTTATTACTATCTGGTAGTATGGTTGGGTGGATTAAGTATTGCTTAGCGATCTGTTTGTGTGGGGTTCATGTTTCAATGCCAACAGTCTTTTTTTATAACGCATATTGGTCACCAATACATATACATCGCTAATACATACGCAAAATTCGTTTTTTCTGTTTCTTGCATTGCATGCAAGGAAGCTTCTTGCAATTTTCGCACATTACCAGAACGCTTGCAATTTTTGCTCGTATTTATTGCATTAATGTAAGCGAATCTTACCGGGTACGTTTTGGGTGTACCCGTCAAAAGCATGTAATCGCTTCAATAAGTATTGCAATATTCATACTGAATATTGCACACCTACAAAGGTTTAATATCACCTTAAAAATAGTAAATTCAGGACGCTTAATCTCGAAATCCTGTTTATCTACAAATCTATACTTTTCAACAATTTTTTTTGGAGACCAATAAGTCAACAGTGTAAATCAGAAGAATGAAGCCTCGTGGTACTAATATTCCTGTAAAATTTTCGATGCTTAACCATTAAAAAAATTTCGAGGAAATAACGTTTCGACTTCGTTTTATCAGAAGCTGGAACTAACTTGGCACCAGATTGACACTAATCAAAAATTAGTTATAGAGGAACCCGGGGCTTTTCGGACTTACCTAAGTAAATCGCCTTTTTAGTTGAATAGATGTGCAAGAAATAGAGGTCCTAATTGTTAGTTTAAAATCTCAGCTACATTTTGGAGGAATGAAAATTTATTTGCATCACTCCATAGCAATGCTAGGGGCAATTCGAACCGACATTTTTAATAATGGAATTATGTTTACCTATCAAATATTTATTGGAGAAACTCCTTAAGAAGCAAAAAATGGGAACCAGGCATAATCTGTGTAGTCACAGCTGTCGATTAGTGCACTATGTATTTTTGTTTCTGTGGCGTGTGCGATCGTGTGCGCAGCTGCAAGCCGCTGAACGGTGATTGATGGAGTAGGGAGTCAGAATAGCCCCGTTCGCTCATTTCGCACAAAAGTGTCGAGCGATATATATCTGTGTTTTCACCCAAACAAAAATCATTCCATAAAATAGGTGCCTCAAGCTTTTCAAAACACTTTCCACTTATTTTTTTAATTTTTATGTCTTTCTTTTATTACGTTTTATCCATTATATTGATTTTTGTTTTGAGGATGGAAAAAAATGAAACAAGTTTTATCTCCTTTCTAAAAGAACTAAAGAATGATATTCAGCTGTCAAAATAAATGTGCCGTTCCACGAATATGTACGAGTCACAAAGTCTTACAATTTTCTGAGGAATCGAGGGGATCTGAATTGCCCCCATTGCACAATGGGAAAAAACGAAGAAAAAATACATTTAAACCAGTAACTTTGGAACACCTCATCGGAACATCATCACTAGTACCATTTTAGGAAGAACAAAATCTGATAATTCAAATGGCTTTATTCTTACATTGGGCAAAATAAGGGAAGTTTGGGTTTTGGGGTATTTAAAGCAAAATCACCTATTTTTTAATAAAAAACCTAATATCTCTGATCCACGCTGGAAATCGTACATGAATTGTACTGATTGTTACGTAAAAAAACCTCAGGAAGCTAATGAAAGTATCTTGGGCAGAATACGGGAAGTTGGGGATTTGGGATCCTTTAAATCAGAAATCTTTGTATTAATCAATTCCTGAATGGCTATTATTTACTAACGAAGTCGTATGTAAAATATCATTTTAATTGAAAAAAAATCTCAGAAATTAACTGAGGTGGTTTGAGTTTAAATATAAAACAAGAAATTAGGGTTTTGTGACACTTGAACCCCGAACTCACCTATTTTTTTATAAAACAGTTTACATCTCTGATTCACGCTGGAAATCATACATGAATTGTACCGATTATTACGTAAAGAAACCTCAGAAAGCTAATAAAAGTATTTTCATTTTGGGCAGAATACGGGAAGTTGGGGTTTTGGGACATTTTGTCGTTCGTATTACAGTATTTCAACTATTCTTGGTCTTATCTTGACTATTCTTCAATAAATGTACATGCAATGCAATATTTTTAATGTTGAAACACTCAGTAACTGATCCAGAAGTTGTTTCATTATTGGTAAAAAACAGGAAGTTGGGGATTTGGGACCTTTCGATTCAGAAATCTGATTGTATTAATCAATTCCTGAATCGCTATTTTTTACTTACGAAGTAGTATGTAAAATATTACCTTAATTGAAAAAAAATCTCAGAAATTAACTGAGGTGGTTTGAGTTTAAATACAAAACAGGAAATTAGGGTTTTGTGACACTTGAACCCCAAAATCATCTTATTTTTATAAAACAGTTTACATCTCTGATTCACGCTGGAAATCATACATGAATTGTATCGATTATTACGTAAACAAACCTCAGGAAGCTAATAAAAGTATTTTAATCTTGGGCAGAATACGGGAAGTTGGGGTTCTGGGACATTATAAACCAAGGAAAGTATATTACATTGTATTTATATTCTTTGTAAAATAGCAGAGATATTTACACGAACAAATTAATAAACAAATTTCTGTGACATCGATGACGAAATTTTTCTAAACCCCGACATCCCGTATTTTTCCGAGAAAAAATAATTTCATTAAATTCCTGAGATTTTCAAAGTAAGAAATAAAACAACATATGTAAGATAAAGAGCGTGAATAAGTTTAATTTATGTTTTAAAAATTAAGTGACTGTCGAGGCAAAATGTCTCGAAAACTTCCCATATTGTTTCTAAAATTAAACTATCCCATAACATGTACTATTTTCCCATTGTATAGTTTTACATAATTCAATTGTGAGTAGAAGAAACCGACCTTGTCCTTGTCTTTCCATTGTGGGCAATATTTTAGAATTTTGTTAACAGATGGTAAAGATTGAAGTATTGCGCAAACCAATGAGATTTATGAATTTGTTAACCTATTTTTAGTTCAGTTCTTGAATGTTTCCACATTAAATAGTCCAAATGATAGCAAGAATACTATACTATCAACAGCAAATTGTCCCAAAATCTCCACTTCACGTATTGTGCCCAAGATGAAAATACTTCCATTCGCTTCCTAATTGTTTTGCGTAATAATAGTTACAGTTCAGGTTTTTTTTACCTAATAATCAGTAAAAGTCATGTATGATTTCCAGCGTGAATCAGAGAAATAAACCGTTTTATAAAAAAATGGTGACTTTGGAGCTCAAGTGTCACGAAGCCCTAACTTCCAGTTTTAAATTCAAAATCAAACTAACTCAGTTAATTTCTGAGATCTTTTTCATTATAGATGATATTTTACATACGACTTAATGAGCAAATTATAGCAATTCAGGTATTTATTAATGCAATAAGATTTCTGAATCGAAAGGTCCCAAATCCCAAACTTCCTGTATTTCACCAATAATGAAACAACTTCTGGGTCAGTTACTGATTGTTTCAACATTAAAATATTGCATTGCATATACATTTATTGAAGAATAGTCGAGAATAGTTGAAATACTGTAATACGAACGATAAAATGTCCCAAAACCCCAACTTCCCGTATTGTGCCCAAGATAAAAATACTTTTATTAGCTTCCTGAGGTTTGTTTACGTAATAATCGATACAATTCAGGTATGATTTCCAGCGTGAATCAGAGATGTAAACTGTTTTATAAAAAATAGGTGATTTTGGGGTTCAAGTGTCACAAAATTCTAATTTCCCGCTCAAACCACCTCAGTTAATTTCTGAGATTTTTTCAATTAAGGTGATATTTTACATACGACTTCGTTAGTAAATAATAGCGATTTAGATATTTATTAATATAATAAGATTTCTGAATCAAAAGTTCCTAAATCCCCAACTTCCCGTATTCTGCCCAAGATGGCAATACTTTCATTAGCTTCCTGAGGTTGTTTTACGTAATAATCAGTACAATTCATGTACGATTTCCAGCGTGGATCAGAGATATAAGGTTTAGCGTTTTTATTAAAAAATAGGTGATTTTGGGGTTTAAATACCCCAAAACCCAAACTTCCCTTATTTTGCCCAATGTAAGAATAAAGCCATTAGAATTCTTAGATTTTGTTCTTCCTAAAATGGTACAAGTGATGATGTTCTGATGAGGTGTTTCAAAGTTACTGATTTAAATGTATTTTTTCTTCGTTTTTTCCCATTGTGCATTGTTTTAATAGCCCCGGATTCCTCTATTACTTATGCCCATAAATAAACAACGGCTCATTTATTTGCGCTATTCAGAACTTTAAAAACGTGTGCTTTTTTTAAATCTTGTAGCTGAAATCCGGGTTCTATTTTAGAATCATTCATCAGCCAACAAAATGTCTTTACTTACGTAACGAAGCCATTGTTTAGTTAGAAACACAAGTAGTGTTTTAATTTTGGAGTAGCTAGGAATACCAACAGTTTTTATTTTTAATGCCATGTCCTTAAATTCAATGATTTTAGGAAACGTCTTTTATTTTATTTCAAATATCCATCATTTTAGTCTCAAACTTTGGTATATTTGAAAACTTTTTGATCGTGTTAAAGCCGAGTGAAAGAATCTTTTCAATTGTCATTTCAAATACTCACTCCCTTCCAGTACTTTTTGTCAAGAAAGTGGCTTTAATGCAAACCCCTTAGCGACTCATTGCACCAAAATGCACTTACTCACACATAAGTAAGCTCTGTAAGATCTCTCAATTTGCGATTCGACAGAAGTGAGTTATCTTAATTTCGCATTGGTACTACATCATTCCAATTAGTACTGCCTTAGGGCTTCCGTGAGAAACCTCTGGGCCTCCGGATCGAACGAGTTGATAGATAGTTTTAAATCTTGTATTCATGAAATACATATAAAAGCGATATATAAAAGGCGTCTCCCAAGTATTTCAAATTTCGTAAGCAAAACGATTCACCTTACTGGCAATCCATCCTCCACAGCGAGAGTGGTTGGTACCTTCGAAAACTTTTCAATTAGCCGAAGAAACTTATTTACCTTCCCAACTAAATCAACAAACCCGTTCACAAACGCAAAAGCAAACCAAATTTACAAATAAAGTGAAGAACGCGTAGCTGCTATGAGAAGAGTTACAAATATTCAAATTCAGTGAATGAAAGTTGATCAAATTCTGCCGCACTCATCTTCAATATTCCGTGACGCAACCGAAAAGGTCAAACGAACCAAGTTTTTATTCGTCTTCGATTATTCCACGAAGCAAACATGCAATAATCAAACAAGCAGTGATAATTATAATTTACATACATTACTAACATTTGAAAACATTTGAATACATTTACCTAGATGTTTAGTACAATGAATATTATTGTATGATATTCAATTGAATGAATTTTTTTTCTAATCAGCGCGTTTCGTATCAGATTCATTTTCAGCCGTCAGAAAAGAGCTTCGAACATTTTTAAATCTGGTGATGATCGAAAACGTTGAACTCTAATGTGAGTAGAATTTGGTAATTTTCCACCTTGTGCTAAATTGCAACTCCAACGGATAACAAAAAAGGGTATCAGGATTCAGTTTCAGTCGTCCAAACGCGGTGTCGTCTATGTAAGGACGGTCGAAAACTCGAAATCTCTATTGCTGCATAGTTGCATATCAGATGATATAAGATTCCGTAATCGGATTCACAAAGATAACATGAAAAAGACTTAGCGCGCTGAATGGTTGCCATGTGATAATTGAATTTGCAATGACGGGCTAAAGCCCTGGTCAGCATGCCGCGGTGGAGATTCGAAAAATGTACGAATATTTTCTAAACTACTGGGCACGGTTGATCTAGAAACGTCTTTGTTTGGCGATACGTTTGTAGATTTCTCCCATTATTGCGGTGCTCGGACAATGCCCAGGACCGTATGTTTTTCACTTATCAAACTTGTCGTAATTGGCAGGGCGGGCTCAGGACGAACGAAATCAATTGTTGCACCTGCCCTGGCCAATTCATCAGCTCATTCATTTCCAATAATTTTGGAATGTCCGGGCATACAAGATAAGGTAGGTGGTGTTTATAATACTTAGTTCCTCGATTTGGGTTCACGCCGCTGGTTTGGACCGTGATTTGTCTGAGCTAAGAGCCTTGACTGCAGACTGACAATCGGAGCAGAAGTTTATAACTTTGCCGAAGAGCTTTGTTGAAGGGCCGATTGTGCCACGCACATGATCGCGAAGGTTTCTGCTTGGAATACATCTATCTACCTAGCCAGTGAAATTGTTCCAATCTCATTTTACGACAGCAGACACCAGCACGTCCCTCCATCAGAGAGCCGTAAGTGTAACAGGCCACGACTCACTTAGACTATAAGATGTGATTTATAATGATGTTAAGTAGAAACTAAGATGTACTTATGGGTAATTTAAGACTGTGTAATTGAGTAAGAATATCTTCAACCCATTTAACCATTTGTGACCACAATCGTGTATGACTGATACCAAGATCAAAATAATTACTGTTCCAAAGCCCAGTAACTTGCAGTCTGTATGCACATGATAGTGCTTCTTGTTTGAAGTGTATGTGTAATGGTTCGATATTTATAAGAGACTCGAGGGCAGCAGTCGGAGTTATGGTGAAAGCACAAGTCAAAACCAAGAGCACCATTCTTTGCAGATGGTTTAGCTTTGACTAGACCGTCATCACCTCTCCCCTCTGACACCACACAAGACATTTATTTGACAGTATTGAACGTACAATAGTCGTGTAAATCCAATAGATGTTTTTGGGTTTAAGATCCCTCCCTGTCTTCCCAACGTACTTGACTTGATCTATACACAGTAGCTCAGAATCAAAGAACTGCAAGGGACGAAGCACAGTCGTTATTCGCTTCATCGTGAAAAGAATCGCTGAAATCTTGTATGGGTTAACTAATAATTTAACTTGTCGATACCACTGTTCGACAGCTTTTAATGCTTGTTGCAAGAAATACTGTTCCGATGCAAATTTTCGGTAATTAACATTTGGTAATTGTCAGCAAACCCGTAGATTAGAAATCCAAGCTCATTTAGTTTTCTCAACAAGTCGCCGGTAACCAAGTTCAATAGCAAAGGTGTCAGAACGCCACCCTGAGAACAGCCACAAATATTCAGCTTCCTTATCTCTGCCTGTCTCAGTGACGAGCAAAGAATGCGGTTATTAAGCATTGCGTTTATCCGGCCCGAGATACATGCAGATACACCGTGACCGCGCGTCGCTTCTAGAATGCATTGGACAGACACAGTGTCAAAAGTACCCTCGGTATCTAGGAATATACCCAAGCTGATTGATTGAGCAAGAAGGCGTTTTCAATGTTGAAAACAATATCGTGAAGTAGAATGATCGTAGATTTTCCACACGTTGTATTTTGTGCAGTGGATATTCAACTAAACTAACGTTCATGATGTAATGATCAAATATCCGTTTCAAAGCGTTTAGAAAAAAAAAAGAACTTAAGCTGTTAGGCCTAAAACTCTTAACTTCTTCATAGCTTTGAGAATCAATTTAACAGTTATTTCTCGCCATGCTTTCGGGATATGAGACTGGTAAGCAAAATCTTTTTCAAGGTTTGGAAATATCAACTCCCTCTTGTAGCAGCATGGGATAGATTCCATCTTTTCCAAGCAATTTGTATTGAACAAACTGTCATCAGCCCACTTGACCGATTCAGTGGTAACCAGTGTGCAGCTCTGGATCAATAGAACCTCGAAAGTACGTGTCGCATTGAGAACATTTTATTCGTCAGTCACATAAGCACCATATCTAGTCTTTAAGGAGTTAATTTGAAAATCATTCGATTTCGAAAGAATTTTATTTAAGTTTCGACTAGAGATATTAGTGCATAGGTTTGGCAACAAACCCGCTCTGCAGATTTAAGACATTTCTTATATGCACTACGAGCTAAACTTGAAAGGCCTGGAGTCGTCATGCTGACGCCGGTTCCAGGCTCTTCTCATATTCTTCATCATTTTTTCAAGCTAAGCCCTTCTTCAAGGGGTTCCCCTAGTCAATTCAACAGTACGAAGTGGACAAGCTTCTTCGTAGGATGCTACTAAGAATGAGTTTGTTATATCCACGAAGTCATCCAAGTCGTCTAGTTGAAATTTTTTTGGATAATTAAATTAAGTATTAATTTTTTGTGTTTCGAATTCATCTCGTCAGTAACTAACACCAACTGGGTGTCTAGTTATACGATGTATCTAAATTAGTACCCAAATTAGCACTAGTTAGACACAAAAAATTCCAAACAGTTAACATGACATATCGTCGCTGTTGTGCTAT
This sequence comes from Topomyia yanbarensis, assembly GCF_030247195.1. Classification (NCBI taxonomy): domain Eukaryota; kingdom Metazoa; phylum Arthropoda; class Insecta; order Diptera; family Culicidae; genus Topomyia; species Topomyia yanbarensis. Next base: position 401,836,236 of record NC_080672.1, on the reverse strand, counting down.
CTTATGACAAGCACCATTTAGCACATTTCGAGAAAAACGATTTTTAAAGTTTGAGATTGAATATCTTGAAACTTATAAATGGTAAAAACAATTCAAAGAAGACAATTGATGCTTCAATCTATTCTGTATTAAACTCTCAAATAACATGTAGTTCGGTTGACTATGTTGCAAGTTTTCACTATAAATGTAAACAAAAGTCGCACTCACACGTGTCGTAGGTGTGTATTGATGGCAAAATTTGTATGGCGTGTCATAATTGTGCATGGAAAATTTTCCATAGAAAAAAAGCATCAATTATTAACTTTTATTAATATCTTCGGCTTTATTCGGCCTAGAAACAATCGATGAGATGCATTTTGAAGGAAATTGAGCAAGCAATCTAGAAAAAATAGTAATTTTTAATTACAGTGTTGCCAAACATGAAATATTGCCAATTTTAAAGTAAAACTGCATATTTCTCGCAATACATGTATTTTTATTTTAAAAATTATTATGCCATTGTGTTCCTCAGACATTTTTACATATAAAAACATCTAAAACTTCTACATTACTTAAGCGAATCCCAAGATACACTGATTTAAAGCAAAAAACTGATTATTTCTCATCACTTTTTTCGCTATAACTCAGTAACCAAGCAAAATTTAAAAATTCTGAAAACGCCATTTTGTAGAGAATTTTCAGATTAGTAATGTTGCATATCTAACTCAGTTTACCCCAAAATGGCGTTTGTCATAAGATAGCACAACAGCGACGATATGTGAACGTCAAAAGCAACTGACTCATCCCGAGTTATGCCCGGAAAGCAAATACAGAAGCTCTGGTTTGCTGACGAGAAAGCGAAAACGAACTCTGATCTTATGGCTAAGGAGCCAAACGCCTGGCATTATGCAATCATAATACCCATAAGGGAAAATTGGATTAAACCAATTTGCGCATTAAGGGCACAAAACCTAACTTATAATATCCATGAAATTTAGTCGCCAAGTTTTCCAAAAAGAGTAGTAGTTTGTATATTTAGGTAGACTAAAAGGGATATCAAGATGATCGAAAAATATATATTTATGATCGGATAGAGACGGTTCAGTTTCATTTGGAACTTGCCAATTTTCCAGTTCATGCGAAACTATTTCAGAGCAAAGCATTATGTCCAACAAGGTTCGCAGTACCGACCCATTTTGGCGAGAACCAGTACTGCGGTACTGAAGCCTACAGTACCGGTAAAGTACCGGTAAAGTACCGGTAAAGTACCGGTACTCGAATATTTTTTTTCAAAAGATTCGAGAAAAGCTTCAAAGTGAAATTGAATGCTCAAACTGACGTCTCATTGCAGCAGAAGGTACTTTTCGAATGCCTTGTTTTATTTCGAGATCTAATCCACTTTGAATTCAATAACTGCTAAGCGGTGCGACTTTCGTGGACTTCAACAGATGGTAAATGTAAGAAACCCTATTATCAACAGTAAATCGAAGCGAGAATGTAAATACGTGTATGTTGGTCGCATTTTCTCTCTGCATTATCGCTTTGCTGTAAATTTGTTTCGACTTTTATGCATACCAAGGTTCCTAATTTCCTGTAAACTATGGAGTTTTGCTGATTTTTCCGATCACCCAAAATTTCGAATCGCTCCATTCGAAGCATTTCACCAACTCTAAAATTGTATGCTACACAATCAGAATCTCGTTAATAAATAAAATCAATATAAATTTTTGCTTTTATGCTAGATGTGAATGCATGTAAATTTAGTGGAAGATAGTTGAAATTTTTTTTCGATCGAATAGTGCAGGAATTCAAACATATCGTTTAGTACAACGGCAGTTAGTAATATGTAACTTTTAGAATTATTATGATGATGACCCCACCTCATTTCCCCACAAAGGCGTAAGCTGAACTATTTATCTAGAAGATAAATAAATATAATTAAAAGCCACCTTACAGACCGATATTTGGAAACAGGTCCCGCTATGGAGCCAACATATTTTTCATAAAAAATGTATGGTACCTGCTTTCGTTCAGTACCGGTAGGGATCGGTATTCCCTGGATTTTCGGTACCGGTATTACTGGTACCACAACCGTATCCAACACCTCGCAAAAATTGGTCGGATTTCTACACTCATATACTGATTTGTGCTACTTATGTACTCCATCAGTTTAGAGCCTCTCAGAGTGATGTCTGAGCTGCCGCAAATGATATGATGAGCATTTGCGTCGATGCCCATTATGAAGCCCATTTCTGCTTCAATATAATATACTCGTTATGTGGTAGTTATACGGAATAATATAACCCAGTGTACCTATGCTCGAAGAATGTAAGAAAACCAGTCCATTTACAATTCATTATAGATAAAAGTAAATAAATAATCGAATATTATTTTAGTTGACTCTTTTGGGCGCACTGCTTTCCGCTTCTTGTTTGTTTTTACTCTCTGACGCTTGCTGAACATTCCATCTGCCTTCTCTCTTTCGCTTGTGTTTGAGTCCATGTCGTCGTCGCTAGAGCTTTGATTTTTGCTGTTACATGTATGGTGCTTTTTGTTTTTTTTTGAGTGACTCTGGTATAACCGTCTCCTGTATTGTTTATTTCTTCCTTTGGTGTGTTAACTGTTGGTTTGAGGATACAGTGAAATATTGTTTGTCCAGCATTTATTTTTGGCTGGCTGTCTGTTGTGTATCAGCAGATGTCGAAGCTTGTTTGATAGTGTTGGTTGTAGTAGATGAATTTTCTTTAGTTGTTTTTGTGCATGGCTTACCGTAGTGTGCCGTTTGGTTATAGGACTGGCGTCTACCCAGGATATGTGCTTAGGGTTCTTTGTATGTAGTTAAAACCTTGAGATGATCTGACCTCGAAAATCAAGTATGACGGTATAGGTTGATTCAGCCGCATTTGCATCACCGGAACACCGTTGAGAATGTCAGGGAAAAATTAGATCGAGGAGCATATACACGGGAATCTTGGTATTGACATTTCCATATTCGACGCCGTTCTTCGCTATGAAGCTTTCGGCCTCGGTTAAGGAGTTGAACGTTTTTAGTGCTAGGGGAAAGTGGTCGGTTGTCGACACCGCTATGTAGCTTTTGATAGAGACCAGACATGGACATTCTAATAAATATTATACGTGTGTTATATTAGCATAATCTTTTTGTGTCGATTGCTGAAGCAAACAGACTCGAATGTTCTGTTCTACAATCAACATAATTTTTAAACAAGTGAAACTCTACTTAAAAGTTTTTTTTGATGATTTGCTTAGTGTTATCGAAAGAAGTAAATCGATCGAAAAAGTATGCGCATTGAATATTTACGATATCAAATTATTCTATTTTGTGATTCAGCATTGAATGGCATCGAAGTGTTCGCCACAATTTTTTTTATTAGTTTTTAAAAAGGTTACTAAAATAGATTGTCGGCACTCAAACATGGTCGGTTGTAAGCACCCCATTTTTAATGGTAAATGCTCTCAATATCCTAATCAATTGGGCATTTTGGAACGGGCTTTACGAATAGATACCAGAGATCATCTTTGTAACCATTCTGAAAACCAGGAAGACAACTTCCGGTTTAGCGTTTTACATTTACATGAAAAATTGGTCGTGTTTATACCGCTAGGTAGCACTGCATATACCAGATTGTTACGACCAGACAATTTGGTGTGGGAGGGGGGGGGGAGAGTTTAACCCTGTAGTCCCCCTCTCGCTTTGGCTGACCTCTATCTGATCTGTCTGAAGCTTATGTAAAAAATGGACTGCCTGAAACTAACTCAATTGCAGTGAATGCGATCCGTCAGTGCCTTAGCAGTGCGTAATATTCACACTAGTTTTTCACATACACATATTGTGGTTATGATGAAGAATGATGTTCATAATGCCTTTGATGGTTGTTAAAATGAATAAATTTCCTTTTGCCATTGAATATTGATGATTATCATTCATATTTTTCCATTTTTAGTAAAATTTCTTAGGGTGCCGACAACCGACAACATTTTTCAAACTGGTAAAAAATTATCATTTTTCTAAATTGTTAATAATTTTTTTCAAGTTGACAGAATAAATTAATTTCTTTCATGTTATTATAGTTATTAGCTAAGGCTTCTAGCTTTCCATTGGTATGCTTATTCCTATATATTGTTCAATTGGAGTAATATTGTGAGCCAAAAACAAAAGTGTGCCGTCAACCGAACACATTCCCCTACTTGTCTAGTATGATGTAGCTGTATGCGTGAAGCTTCTGTAAGAAAAAGTACCATTTTCACTTTCATCAACTGTTCTGTCTCGCGCACTGTAGGTCTAAGACGGGTCTGCGAAAAGTCAATCGTGATAGTGTTCTCCCGTAATTTGAATTTGCATTTGCTTGTTCTTTCTCGTGTTATGATGTATCGACTGCTTCAGTAGCTTCCAAGACACCTTACACGTTATAGTTTGAATGATCCGGTAGACAGTAGATAGATATTGCAGCAAATTCAATCGAACTTTTCAACTTTACGACTAGTTATAAGAAAGCATTTAGAAATATCTTTAACACTTTAACAATGAGTAATTATACACGCATTCTGGGTGGTATCTGCCCAAGATCTAATAAATAAATATAATTATAATTTCAAACTTTTAATCTGAAACAGCTTAGATTAGTGGTAAAGCCGGGAGTTTTACCAGATATGTTCAAGACCGTCTAAATTATTATTTATACATAAATTTTAGGCATCATGAACATGTTATGCTGAAAAATGTTTATACACAGTAAATATCACGTACTTGTCGTATCAACTACCATAACATTCCGACGAGCGAACGTGAGATGTCGATGATAAAACGAATATTTTGCTGACAGAAAACATTATTCAAACAGTCGTGAAGCAAGTGACAAATCGCCGCATAGAAATGCATTCCTGCCAAAAATATTTTGATTACACAGTAAATTGTTTACTGCCCTCGTGAGCACACTTTCCGACTACATTGTGAACCCTGTTCCTGACTGGCTGGCGTTTAGTAAAATTATTAGCACTCGCAATGCCAGACCAATTCTCCGAATGTTCATCAGTAGCAAAAATACGACGCACGGGGGTAGCGCGCATTGTCGAGTGTCATTCAAATGCATCGGCGCCGGTTCGCGCGTTGGAATGTAGAATGAGGAAGCACTGCCAGTAAACGGTATCGACACTAACACCAACACTGAGCTTGTGCTTAGACGATACCACCACTTTGTTGCACAAATGTTGTCTGTAACCCTGAAACGGCAGGCCACTTACGACTGTGTACTCCGCCGATCCGACGCGCGCCGGTATCCTATGACAGCTCGTTTCTATGAATCAAACAAAAGTGCCAAATTCTGATCCGCTTTAACTCATCCAAATAATTATCAAAACATTTGCATTTTTAACAATTATATATAATTCTTGTCCAATCAATAGTTTTCAATCTAACCGATACATTTTTTTTGTTTTTTTTTTCAGGTAATTCACCTACCAACCAATTAATCTTCTAGTAAGCTATTTATAAAACGGGAAGAGTTTGAACAACAAATCATTTGACCAATTCTAGCTATTCCCCCACCTACCCCCTAATGAAACGATTGAGTGTATGTAATTGAACTGATGACTTTGCCAGCCACTCTGACACCGAACTCGGAAGTAGCTGATAACCACGCAACGATCAACTAATTGCCCCCGCACCCACAAATAGCTCCGACTAGGGAGGGGAAGGTACATAGAATACAAATCATCGGCTGCAACAAGTCACGCTACCCTGATCCAACGCGTCCAAGTTCAAAACTGTTCGGTGCAAAAAAAAATGCAACGCACAACTAGCTTTTCTCGCATAGCGTGCGCGCAGTCATTCCTCGTTCAGTGCGATGCGGCTGCAGCGGTTCGGTATCACCTGAATTATGCACGATTTCCCCTCCCCGCCTCCTACCCACCACCGTGCCGTGCAGTGTGCAAGGGCAAACTGCACTACGACTGGCGCCCCTGAATTTGTTACTACGACGATCGGTGTGGTCGGATCGGATGGTTTCGGTGCGGAGGTGGGTAGAATCACCATCAAGTTCATGTGCGCTTCATTGATCACTGCTGATTGTTCGCCGAATAGTAGTAGGCTTCGAATGAAAGACTTACTCGATAGAGTCAATTGTATTTTTTGACCTTATCTGAGCTTCACCAGCCAGCGCCCTTTTCAAGTGTGGGCGTCTTTCTCTGTTTCATCAGTATCAGTACCATCGCGGACAGGACCTAAAGTTTTCTTCCGTCGTATGCTGCTAGCACAATGATAAGGTGTGCCATTCGAGTGTTTTGTTTGTTTCGTTTTACAATAGCATACCGCTTGCCGCTACCCCCTCTCGACGCCACAGCCCAGCGCTTGGTATAGTAATAGTAGAAGAGAAGCGATGCATGTGTTTCAGTTCGATTAACATGTACGATACTGGCCGGAACATTCATCGTGTGTGCTATCAGATCGCTACACGTACACGTTTGTTTTATGACGTTTGATTCGCATTAATATTGCTCGGTAACGTACTGACCTACTGATCGGTTGGCCCCAGCAGAGGTCATTAGGTGATAAATAATACAGTTAGATAGAGAAAGCTAATAAAAAATGTTGCGGTGAATAGCTACACCCAAAACCAACGCGGTAAGAATCACTGGAAGTACTCTTGTAAAGTGCAAGGAATGCAAGAAACCCTCTTGCATACAATTTAAGATGTCTTCTTGTGATGATAGAAGACTCATTCCAGGGAAGTCAAAAACGATGTCAGTCTTATATCGGATCAACGTCGTACTATCCAAGTATCACTTGCAACAAGTAGCGACTGCGATTAGTTACATAAGCATTCACACGTGCGCTTACTAGCTGAAGTTGCACAGGGTATCAGTGGATAATTATGCTTGGGAGTAGTGAAACATCTTTCAATATGCAACTCCTGGTAATTCTAAAGTGTTTATTGATCAAAACTGGCGCCGGCCATGCCCAAACGTAGATCGCGGGAGGAAAGGGAAGGAATGTTAGTCCGATACTTACTTTTGCTAGAGACCGTATATACTATTGCGCACTCCACAAGTATCACTGGAGGAGGATATTTGTTAGTAAGTATAGAAGTTGGATTCCACTTCTTCATTACTGACGCCAGAGCGGTCACTATCTGGACTAGATATCGATCCATCATCTTATGGACCGGGAACCAACGGCTTTACTTCCTTTCCGAAGGACCACAGACTTTTTCACCTCATAAAAATCTCAACGACATCGGCTTGGATTGAACCCAGACCAACTGCCAATGTCAGGCCAATGCTGGGGATGCGTCAATGTCACATCAATGTCAGACCAATGCTGGGAATGCGTCGGACGGAATGAAGGAATTGGATGAGCGTAGGGATGTTGGTCCTTTTCTAATAATGCTCCGCTCCGATATAAAGGGTGAGTCGTTAATTATTGCCACACTTTAGATTATTTGGTGAATCGGCTAACTAAATGAAACCAAAACATTCCTTAATTTCAGCTTACATACGTCGTTTACCTTTTAGGATGAGTTTGAGTAACATGCTAGATATTGCGCCCTCCTTCAAAGCCTGTACAGCCGTTTCCGGTGCGGTTTTCTAAGTTTTTTCCACTTCCGTTTTTCGCCTCTCCTTTAGTCTTCCGAAGTTCGCATTTCATCCTGACTAAATAGATTTCGATCGAACGGAGTGCAGAGCAGTTTAGTGGGTTCATATTTTTTAGCATAAAACCAACCGAATTGCCTGTGCACAATTTCTATGTGGCATGAAGCCAAAACAACGGTTTTTGGTTGTGCTGCTGTGAAGGCTCTCACTATTGTAAATCTCATCGTTTATAGTGCATTCGATCATGAATGATTCATTAAGTTTACCACAAGTGCATATGGCCTGCCAAATCAGATATTTCGAAGCGAATTTCGGATTTAATTTGAAACGATCTCCCACATCAAACTTGTTCTACTTCGTGAATTATTCCCCTTCGGACAACCGCATAAAATCCGCTTTGATGTAGACGCAGCACCTCCATGGGTAAATAACCTTAAAGATTAAAGCCCCTAATAAACAAAAAACAAACAATACAGCACCGGTTAGCAGAGTCGTGTAAAGTTTCCCCGAGCGCACGATTTGGCAACATTCCGCTGACGCTTGTCACAATTTAGGAAGTTCTTGTACATTTTCAATCCAGATCGTTTCTTGGCCCTCTGCACGACACTGCGAAATTTTTTAGCCAAGCCCCGTGTCGAAATATTCAGATTTCAGTTCTAATTAGCAATCAGTGCTCTCTCGCTCTTTGCGCGTTGTTCCCGGTTTTAGTTCAGCTTCTGGCTTGATATTCACTTTCATTAGGGGTTTCAGGAACCTTTGAGGGATTTTTGAGACGGTTGAATGATGTAAATTCATCAGTTTATCAATGAACAATGCGACAACCCAGGAATTTGTACATGGGTGAAAAAATCCTTTCGAAAACGTTTTGCTGATTTCTTTCCATCTCACTGACAACTCAGAGAGAATAGGGAGAGAGACGAAGAGTGAAAACCAGTCAAAACGGCAGCACTCCCTCTATGATGATTTCAACACTAGCATGTTGACAACCGCTTCCACAGCCTGCACTTTAAATGACTCCTATTATATTGAGATGAAATAATGCTAAAGCTTTATTAATACATGTACTCTAGAATGCACCTTACAATCACGATTTTACTAAATTCTAACGAAAATTTAAATTTCTTTTTTGTGGATGTACAATACTTATCTTCTCCAACTGAAACATGAGTAATGTTTATTTACATTGCAGGATTGGTCTGCATAATAAGGCATTTTTGACCTCACACTATTCGTCTCTCTCCCAATTCTCTCCGTGACAACTATACAACACTGAGTGGATGTAAACAATACACTCTAAAGAGAAAGTGTGTGAAATTTGGTTAAATTTTTTCAATTTCATGTAATTGTGTACTGTTCATGTACGCAAATCAGTCCCGTAAATATGCAAAATTCCAGAAACAAAAGCTACCGAAAATAACTAGAATACTCTTCTGTTTTCTGGAATATGTTTGTAAAACGATTTTTAAATAAAATTTTCAAATTTGTGATTTTTGATTGGAAAACAATGCAAAAACTTCAGCCCATCAAAACCGATAATAAAAATCAGAAATCTCATTTTGAGTTTATTGGTCCATTCATGCACTGAACCCCTGAATTTAGAAGGTCTCGAATCTTTCGGAAAAAAATGCACGTTTGTAAACTTTATATACATTTATGTTGCATTTGGCATGAATGTGTCAATTTTCTCTGTTTTACATTTTACATTTCTTGAAACTATGCGATTAAATGTGTTTTAAAATCATGTAACAGTTTTACATGATTTTAAATTTGATTTATTTCTAATATTTTGACTCTAAGAGGCACAAATTTCATTCTAATTTAAATTAGTAATATATTCGTCATTAGGCATAAATACAATAGGCATAATGAACGTTGGGCATGAAGACATTGGGCATAATGAACGATTGCATAGTGGTCGGAATCGTCATAAACTTGATTTCACTAGAGGCCAATCCATCAAATATATTCTCAACTCAACTCAATGATTAATCATCCTAAAAGTGAGATATATTTACCAACTTTCATGCATGCGCATATATTAAAATCATGTCTTCGGGAAAGTTGTAGAGCAAGCCTTTGCCAACAACTTTGATGAAGACACTAAGTCTTTATCTTTAATATCTTAGACATTATTGCTTGTTGTTTGTGGATGATTCCTTTACAGCCAATTCAATAATATAACTTTTGAAGTATCATTCTGGCAAGTTCGGTATGTTCCGTAAAATGGTATCAAAATGAACAACTTTCTATATCATATATAATAGACTGCCCAGAAAAATAATGAATTTTTGAAAACTCAATCGGCCCACCCCTGAGTCGATTCCTAGTCCCACCAGGAGTACTTGCTCCAAATTTGAAGCAAATCGGACAAGTCTAGCTACCGGACCAACGTGCTTGAAGTTTGTATGGGATTTTTCGACAATTTACATGGAGAAAACCCTCTTGCTCACATTTTCGCCGCTAGGTGGCACTGTATACATCAGATTATCACCAAAAGTGAAACTTAAGAAGATAATTTTATTATCTACAACTTTGTTGAAGACTGCAAAGCGATCCGACTCCAATAGGAAAAGTTATTAAACTTTTAACGAAGTGATGTCTGAGTCAGTTTTGCATGGGGCCTAGCAGTGCATGATAGTGTATCAGTACTACGTTCTAACAAACTAAACATTTTTGTGGATTAATGGTTAGATTTAGCTGAATAGTATGTTCGGAAGAATTGTAGTACATAATACGAGTTATGTTTTGGTTAGAAAATTGTAGTTCCACATCTGACCGCATAGATGGCGCCAACATTAACTTTTCAACGGAGAGAGATAGAAGTTAGGTGTCTTCTACAAAGTTGTAGAACAAGAATATTGCAGTAATTCTCCCAAACATCTCAATATTCTATCTCTCTCCGTTGAAAAGTTAGTGTTGGCGCCATCTATGCGGTCAGATGTGCAACTACAATTTTCTAACCAAAACATAACTCGTATTATGTACTACAATTCTTCTGAACATACTATTCAGCTAAATCTAACCATTAATCCACAAAAATGTTTAGTTTGTTAGAACGTAGTACTGATACACTATCATGCACTGCTAGGCCCCATGCAAAACTGACTCAGACATCACTTCGTTAAAAGTTTAATAACTTTTCCTATTGGAGTCGGATCGCTTTGCAGTCTTCAACAAAGTTGTAGATAATAAAATTATCTTCTTAAGTTTCACTTTTGGTGATAATCTGATGTATACAGTGCCACCTAGTGGCGAAAATGTGAGCAAGAGGGTTTTCTCCATGTAAATTGTCGAAAAATCCCATACAAACTTCAAGCACGTTGGTCCGGTAGCTAGACTTGTCCGATTTGCTTCAAATTTGGAGCAGACACTCCTGGTGGGACTAGGAATCGACTCAGGGGTGGGCCGATGGGGGTCATTTTTTTCTGTCACTCTAATATATAATTCATAGTAATTTGGAAATTTTTGAAAAATAAAGTGTTTCAAATGGTGATTGATTATTAACGTGGAAACGGCTGAGTTTACGTCAATAGTGTTTTCGGACAACTCATCGAAAATAGCAAGGTTTGTCATTTGCTGCTATGATTTTCGTGAATAATCCTGTTGTTTTAAAACAACATTGCGAAAACCATCGCAAAATTGTCGTAGTAACGTATTAAAACTGTAAGACAATTTTCAGAAAATTTGAAAAAAAAAATATGGTTAGCGCCTTTAAAAGTTTAATTCTTGAGGAGTTATAGCTCGTTATATATGGATGGCCCCCAAATACATGTTTTTTAAATATCTTGTCAATTATCATTCCTACGGGTTTCATATATTCTACGAAATTATTTCCCTCGTCAAAAAACACAAATTTGATTAACGCATAATTTTTCTCATCTCGAGCATTTTCGGACGTTTTTTGAAAAATAATAGTTATTTCAAAAAAACAATAACTCTCCTGGAGACAACGATAGACAAGGAAACTCTATTGAGTTTTATAATGTTAAAGTAGCACTTCTAATTGCAACTAAAGCTGGCTGCCCGTTTTTGCCAGTTCAAAAATTTTGCTAATTTAACCAAAAATTACTCAATAACTTCTAAGTCTCAAAAGATAGACTGATGATCTCTTCTGCAAAGATATGTATCTTAATAATACGAACAACTTTGCCGAATATTCTGAAGCTTTATCTATGACATTTAAGAAGTTATGTTGAAAAAATCTTTTTCAAGGGTCATTCACAAACAACGGCCAATAACTTCGAGTGTACTATAAATAGAGATTTTGGGTCTTCAGTAAACATGTTCGCAAAAACTAGTTCTTCAATATTATTGAAGACATCATCTTGTTTTTTAAATTTTGAAAAAATGTATATCACTTCAAGGGGGATTAATCACTATAACTAAAGCATCAAAATGAAGGTCTTGGATCGTTATAAAACGTTCCAGAAAACATAATTGCTATACGCCTTTATCGTTTTCGCGCGAATAATTTTTCACATGGATCCAGGGAGTTTCTTCAGAGAGGGTCTGAAATTTCGATTTTGAAATGAGCATTGTGCAATTGTACTATGCAAGAAACTAAATTCATAAAAATCAGCTAAGAAATTTTTTTGAGCAGATTTTAAGTTTGAAAGTATTTTAAAACTGAAATAATTTAAAATTTCTCAACAAGTTGAAAATATTCAGCGGGGACCGTGCCCCCTGTATACGCCCTTGATTCACAAGATATCTTTGGAGGAATTATTCCTATGAATATTCCCCACCATCTGACAAAAAATAAACTTTTTATACTGACGAGATAGAAAGTTGGTGTCTTCAGAAAAGTTTTTTTCGAAATGCTTGTAGTAAAGAATTTTGATGAAGAACTTGAACTTGAAGGTTATAGATTTATGAAGCTTGTTCTATCGAAACCCTCTTGATGCTAGTTTTTAATATGACTTTTTCCATTGTAGCTTTTTATGCAAACAATTTTAAGACAACTGTGGATGCATCACACCACAAAATGTTGTCGAAGATTGTATTTAAAAATACTCATTCGTTTCAAAGTGATTGAAGCTCTACTTTTTCAAAAATGTGTATATTTACATACAGTCTTCAATAATATTGTGTGGTTTAAATGCCTACTTGTTTGCCTTGAACACTATTTGCATTAAAAGTCACAGTGGCAATGTTATATTTAAAAAAAACGAAAATTTAAGGGGATTGCCATAGAAAACGTTTGATAAATAGATAACCTTTACTTCTATAAGTTCAAGTTCCTCAGCGAAATTCATTATTACGAGCATTTAAAAAACTTTGTTGAAGAGACCGACTTTCTATCTATTCAGATATAAATGCTTAATTTTGATTTTAATTTTTATTAGATTCTATAGAAACTTCATATAAACAATTCCTCCAAAGACCCTCTGTGAATATATTTGATGGTTTGACCTCTTATAAATTAAGTTCACGTTTTTGGAATTTCCGATCATTGTGGATTGGCATAATGGATCATAGGCATAAATTACCATGCTGATGTATCACATAAATAAACTCATTTTTGGTTGATTGCGTCGGGTGGTTTACGCTTGAAGCTGGTCAAACTCGATCTACATTTTATTGTGCTGTATAAACTTGAAAAAATCTTTGCTCATATAACAAAAACCGAGCGAAAGCTTAGCATGGGGGAATTCCCGCGTTTTTAGGTATGGAAAATTCACATATGCTTTGAATAGTGCTAACATACATGCATGTGGTAATTGTCCAAAAAGAAAATATTTACCTTGAAGAACAGCTCAAGAAATGAAGAATTATAAATTTTACTATTATCCAATAGTCGAGTCGGAATAGTATCATTTTCTAGAACAAATTCTGAATTCAGGACGGCGTCTCAATTGTCCGATACAAGTTGTGTTCGGCTACTTGTTTTCCTGGTATTTGGAGGGCGTTGTCTACAATCATGTGGGACAATATTACCCTCAACAAACTTATTAAATAAATTCAATAAGCTGAGTTCGGCAGATTTTTCTACAGGTTGAATTTGATTTTGTTTCGCCCTGGTGCTTTATTGTTACATTATATAAGAGCAAGTGAGAACTTCACCAACAAAACGGTGTTTCGTTCACGGTATAGTTAGGAGACGCGTCGCTGTAGGTCCTCTGTACCGGGGAAAAATCCGGACAAACTTTTTCAGAATTCCAAGGGTTTCAGTATCTGACGATCTCGTTTGTACTGCTTCGGTTTCACACACGTTGGGTCGTGCCTCACAGTGTTCTCATCAATATTTCTCTCGTTAACCCGTCGACGAACTGAGTCAATATACGTGTTTTTTAGCTTTCATCAAGTGCTTCATTTTCGTTTCCAATGTCACGTACTTCCTGTAGTTATACAAATACGCTTCTCTCTAGGGGTCTTCTCCATCCATGTGGAATTCAAGTTTGAATTATTTACTTAAAGTATTACAGGATCAATTTCAATTACTTCAAAAATAGCAGGAAAGTTATCAAAGTACTTTTAAGGGAATCAGAAATATTGATAGATATAGATATCAAGCCCACGATGTCAAAGAACTTCATCAGTCAACTACTGGGTTGAATCTTTGGCTGAATTGTTGAGATACTTGGGGATTTTGGTGACCCAAAAAGCGCCGAAAACGTCTTTTACTGTTTCAGTTTTGCACGACCAGCAGTTATTTGCTTCGACTTTGAGGTAGCACTTCCTCGATCTGTTATATTTGATGACCCCAGAAGGGAAACCTTTTGGCACTTAACAAGGATTCTCAGGTCAGGAAATATTCTTCCCTTTCCTATAGCTTTTGGCGTGAGTAAATTCCTATTGGGGATCACCAGAGTCTAGCTTTCCCTGACCATAAAATCAAGAGATGATAAAAGTTTGGAATGGTTAGTGGCGTAATTCGACTTAGCATTTCTGGACGTCATTTGTGAGACCGCTGTATGTAAGCGGGACATGTCGAAAGATCATGTAAACTCTCCTCACAGTAGTGGCAACTTTCAGCATTCTCACTGCAAAAACCATGCCCAAGACATCCTCCGCATTTAGCATGCCTGGTCATATTGGAACAATAGGTTGTTGTGTGTCTCAATTACTTTCTTGTACTGCAATTAATGACATGCGATACAGAAAGGCGAACATGTAGAGGAAACTTGTGGAAGAGGACGTAATTTGGCAATGCCCGACCGGTAAACGCCACCGGATAAAAGTCTGAATGAACATATCAGTCCCGTCTTATATAGTCCCGTCTCGTCTGTTCCTGAAATCCTGTCTTTGAATCAGCGAATCGCGTATTCCAGAACACACGCATGTCGAACTTCAATCGGATACTACGCCATTTATCTAAACTCTGTGAGCGGGCGCGTACACACGGTACTCCTTGGCAAGGCTATTGTCTCCAGCAGTGTCGTTTGTTAGTTTTAACCTAAAAACCTTGTGGTTTTAGCCCAAAGCAAATAAACAATACTGCTGGAGATTAGATTATCTGGGCAGACTTTTAAAATTTCGATCACGGCCTAATATCGTTCCCTTTAGGTCTTTTAAAAACATAAGGATTATAAGTTTCGAATTAGGGCTGGATTACAAACGCTCCGACCGACTCCAAATGGCTGATCGGAGTCTTGGATGACGAATCTTGTTCGACATCTATCTCGCAATCAAAGCTTCGTTTTCAAAAGAAGCCGTTTTAAGCACGGATCTAGAGGCCGGAACAAAGTAGACACTTAAAGGATACAGTTTGCGTAACAGGAATTATGGATAATGTAAAATAAATTAAGAACGAATCGGGGGACAGAAAATCAGAAATGGGGTTCTATTGAAAAAAAAACATAAAACAAATAGAAATGTTGTGTTCCAAACCCGCTTTTAAGGGGGTATCTCGATATATACTATAACTTCCTATAACTTTTTTCTGTAAAGAGATAGACCTTCGACTTAATTGATATGATATAATAATTTGAAAAACATAGAGGCAAACTAAACAGTTTTATCGTTATCAGCTCATTTAGCTTTTGCTCGTATCTATAGCATAAAATAATAACCCAAGACAATCCAAGTTTGTAATAAGAAACACTCCGTTCTCCCTTCAACTCTGATATGTACAAACCCACAACCGATCCATTCAGGATAGTACAACAGCAAGAGCAAGAACAGAAATAGGCGTAAAAAGAAAAAACAAGTGCGAGAGAGAATGAAAAAGCCATCGTAAGAGTAAGAGAAAGAATCAGACAATGATAATAACAAGTGCAAGAACAATAGCAAGAGTAAGATTAGAAGAAGGAGCAAAACCAAATAAAAAAGTAAAAATAAAGTTAATGCAGAGATATAAAGAAAGAGTAATTACAAGAACAATACTAAAAACGCGAACTAGAACAAGATCAAGAGAAACAGCAAAGGTAAGAGAAGAGTAACAGAAAGAGAAAACAAGTACAATAGTAACAACACCGAATACTTGAGTTAAAATAAGAACAAAATTAACAGTGAGGGAAAATTCAAAATCAATAACATGAATAGGAGAAAGAATAAGAGCAAAGCTAGATCAAAAACACGTAGCGTAGCAGAATCATGATTAGAGTTTCCATTTCCCGGAGGTTTTCGGCTTCCCAAAATTCAGGAAATAAATTAGGAGCCATTCATAAATTACGTAATTCAAAACTTTCTCAAGATTGACTCCCCTCCCCCATGTAACAAATTGTCACAAATAAATTCCTTAAAAAAATGTTTTCTTCACTAAAACATGTTACGTAACGTTCTAGCCTACTCTCCCTGCCCCATGTTTCACAATTTATGAATGGACCTTAGTGATTTCCCCGGAAATCACGTATTCCCGGGCATACGAAAAATATAATAAAATCTTTAAAACAAAAGCGATTGATTGCATATATAACTGTGCTAAGAGAATTCTCAGATATCGATCTGATAGTCCATCAGATTATTGAAACATTCGATAACTTGTCACCAAATTTATGCAATGTCAATTTCTTTTGAGCAATTTTTCTAAGATAACCTGAATTGGGGAAACACGATTACGATTAAGGCGATATACAGAACGTAGCTAATTGAGCTGCAATTGAGTATATCGAGTATCGCTTAGTCAAAATAGGATCAGTACCTCTCCGTATTAGGAATTAATTAAAATTTATCAGATGGTGCAACAACTGTGCAGTGAGACAGGAAGTCCATGATTTCCCGTTTATATTTGGGCCAGTATCCGGACTGCGCGATCTTAACGCCATTAAAAATATTGCATCTCGAATGCAGTGAAAAAGTTTAGAGGTTCAGGATATTAGATAAATTCTGCGATCTGTAAATCGTTTAGATTATCTTTCCAATAATGTATGCACTGTATGCGCATGCATAATTGTATGCATAATTCATGATAAAAGTGATATTAAGTTCTCGGTCTTCTACACACATATGCATTGGATAAACCGACCAAATATTTTTGAACACGTTCTAGTTATAGTTGTTGTATGCGACTACAACTATATTTGATGTATGCGACTAATGGCTATTATGTATGAATACAACCTCAAATGTGCGTGATATTCTTGTAATAGGTCTTTGGATGTACGGTAGAGCTATCACCTTCCATCTCTAGAGCTAAACAGCTTTACATCGATAGATGCCATAAATACATGTATAAGAGGATACACACAAATTGTTTTGCTAAAATTTTTGCTGATCGGTGAATTGGAAATTTTTATTCAGCTCAAGTGTATTCAAGTTCTCATCCCCGACGTATTGTTTCTCGTATGAGTGACTAAAATTGCACTTTGTTAATAAATATAAAAACAATATTGGGGGTTTGGTAAGATCACTTTGGAAGTGTTGAAATGAATTAAATTATTAACAATTTATCTTATTGTAAAATAAAATAATGTAAAAATAATGAAAAGTGACGGGGCTTTTGCCGTTGAACCGAAACTGTCCTTTTTAGTATAGCGTTGGCGGTGAGCACAATATTTCTGCTTCAATGCATTGATCTATGTTTGTTTCAGGATTTTTATTTGTATGGAAATTATCTTTTTCATGTCCTCAATTTTTGTAACAAAAATTAGTCGACATTTTCGAGAAATGCCTGTTTATAACATATTTCTCTTTGTAAAACCCTTCAATGACGGTCTAGCTATTACAATAAGAACGATCAATATGTTTATGAGTTGCAGAGATCGCTATAATACGGAAAGGTTTCGGGGCAACGGTATTTTCTATAAAAGCCGATATTTTCTATGGAATTTCTTTTGAAGCACATAAGTATTTTGAAACAAACATTGATAATCTTTTTCCTGAAATTCTCGAGTCCCGAAATCCCGGGATTTCCGGGAAATAAATTGCCTGAATGGAAGCTCTAATCGTGATTGTGTATTTCTATACATTGTCAATGACAATTTTATCGTAGTAGTAAATCTTGCGTATTACTCACTAGCTCAGTTCCTTCCATCACGAACCTGGCTGAATCATATAATAAACAAAAGCGTAATTGAATAGTTTACTAAGTGTCGCAATGACATCCCACCGTTCAAAACAAGAACCTACCAGATTTTTCGCCGGACTTTAACATTAGATCGTATGTGACGGAACTATCTGCTTGCTCCTTTACAGTTTTTTACAGCTTTTAGTGAGAGGGTTTTTCCGTTCACACCCATATAAGTGTAGCTAGATTCATTGCTAACAACTCATAGCCAACCACTTGTCGACGTACGCGGAATCAATGTCGCCGGCTAGGTTTAGACGCACCGTTTTTGACGTCATACTTGAGCGTTGTAGGCTGTGCCAACGATCGAACTGTGGTTCACTTTGATTATTTTTGGACCATATGAGAATGAATGATAAAACGATTTACCTATGAAAAACCAACTGTCTCATGATAGCTGCTCGATGAAGATCAAGTTCCGCAACGGTATATATTTAAAATCAAGTTTTCGTTTATGTGATTCTCAGCACACTTTTTTGCCACATACAAATCCCGTTCAATTTGCACCCATAGTGCATCCATAATGTCACTGCCAACAGTATATCACCATAAACTTGAAACCCCTTCACCCATCTATACCCATTACTAAGCCAACCCGCGGTGGTAGACTAAAGACACTCCATTGCGTGTTGCTGTGCCGCATGTCACACCTACCTACATACATTGTAGTCGTCTGCTAAACCACAAACGACCCTTATGCGGCGTCTAGCCCTCCTTCCCTCGCACGCGGTATGGCTAAAGCACGGAACACGATAACTTACAGTTGATCCAGCGTCGTCGGCCGCTCTCTGCTGCGAAATTTGAGAAATAAAAAAAACTTTCGGTCCAACTCTCAGCCAGCCGTCATCAGACAGAGCTTTGCGCTGCGCTGGGTCGATCGGCTAAACTCACAGCGATTTGCTCAGCAAGCAACACGCGGTTGTATGCCATCAGCCACAGCACACAGTACCTACCCGTTGGGGGATGGGGGTGAATTTTATTTTTCAATGTAAGGTAACCCTGGCCTGCTATTGAAATTTAAAAGTGTGTTAAGTTTAAATTTTTGCCGCTCCGCCGATCCCGCTGTCAGCACACTCAGCCGCAACAACGCTTGCCGCTAGACTTCAGCCCAACCAGACACGAGCGGCTGTTCGTTCAGTGATCGCCAATTGCAACCGTGAAACTGAGCCAGCGTTGCCATTATTTATTTTGGAAAATCCGCAAATTTGATATCACTGGCTGACGTAAAAATCCGCAAAAATCCGCAAGCAATAATTTTTTTTTCACCGTTAAGGGCTTTTCAAGCTTTTTTACAATCTATTATCGATATGTATGAATAACTTTTATTTTTCAATTTTCAAATGTTTGACTGAAAACTTTTTCCACACTCGCCGCTGAATTTGGGAGAAAATCCACTTTCTCAATGAACTAAAGGAGCTACGGAAATTCGACCAGACGCATATTTAGTTCTGCGCACCAGAAATTTTCAAAAAGGAACATTTAAAAAAATCATGAATTGAAAATATAAAAATTGAAAATTAAATGATCGAAAAATCACAATTAAAACCTAATAAATTCCAAAAATAAAAAATAATGAAGATTAAAAAATAAAAGCATCGAAAAATTAAAAAAGCCTGAACTGAAAAATGACCAAAAAGCACAAAAATTTGAGGATGCGTCAATCAAATTCAAAGGGGCGGGCATAGCGTAGATAATAAATCGTTCGCAGCTCACTTGGATTCAATTATCAATCTCGCACATAGAGTTAGAGAGTTTTCTAAAGAGATTTTTCTATCCTGAAAAAGGAGGCAAATGACCCTAAGGCTAAAACGTCTATAATCGAAATAAAAACAATCTATCTCAGGAACTCACTAATTTAAAAATCAAAATGCCTCAAAATTTCAAGTTAATTGATTTAAAATTTTAGAAATTAATTTTTTTTTAAATCTAAAAACTATGAAATTAAAAAAAAACGTTGTTTAAAACTTCAAAAAAAATCTTTTCAATATTCAAAAATTTAAATGTTTAAAGGAATTAAAAATTGAAAATTGAAAGATATAAAAATTTAAAAAAAATATTAAAATCTGAGGATTCAAAAATTTAAAAAGTTGAAAATTTGGAATCCAGAAATTTAAAAAATTGAAGATTTAAAAATCTAATAAGCAATTAAAATATTTTTTTTGTAGGTTCAAAATTGGAAATTTAAAAATTTACAGGCCTAAACATTTAATTTGAAATTTTGAATTTTAAAAGTTGAAATGCATAAAAATTTAAAAATATAATCGTTAAAAAAATTAAATTCAATAGATTTACTATTTAAGAATTCAAGAAGTTAAACATTTAAATATTTATAGATTTTAAAATTTGAAGATATGTTAATCGAAAATTTTGTGATATATAAATTAAATCAAAATTTGGGAATTAAAAAGTTAAAAAACATAAGGTTTAAAGGATTAAACATTAAAAACTTTAAAATTCAAAGATTTTAAAGTTCCATTTCTTCTCAAAATTTAAAAATCGGAAATATAAAAATTTGAGAATCCAAGAATTTTGAAATTTAATAAATTGAAAATCAATAAGAAAAATATTCATAAATTCAAAACAAAAAAATTAAATATTCATAAATTTGATTTTAAAGCATTATGCTTTCAAAATTATAGACTTTGAAATCTGTAAAGTTTTAAAACTTTAGCGTTTTTGAATTTTAATGCTTAAAAATTTAAAGTAATACTTAGCGAATAGTTGAAACAACGAGAAAAGCGGAATCGAAGAAACAATCTCAGTTTATAGTATTTTTTGTCGAACTTCAACACTTGTATTGCCGTCGATTAAAAAAAAGTTACATCGCACACTAACTTAAACCTATTTTTAATTTGAACGATTCTTTACTAATATTAAAATCAAAAAAATGATAGACACTGTTGACGAGTTGACAGCAAACATCCAAAGGATTGTACTGCGTGCAATGTGTGGAGCGTAGGAAAAAATCAATTCTTCGGAAAGATCTTCCAGGAACGTTGAGGTCAAGTTTTACTAGAAGCGCAGGAGAGTCTACGTTGTCTGTCAGAAGGTCGAAAATGAAAAGTCGTTGTTGAAAGATCCTTCTGTCTCGTAACGTAGGGAGATTGATGAGGGTACAGCGATCTTCATATGGAGGAAGCTGGAAACGATTTTGCCAGGGTAACCGACGAAGTGCAAACCTGATAAAGTTCTTCTGTACCCGTTCGATACGATTAATATGTATGGTGTGATAAGGAGCCCAAACAGTAACGCCATATTCTGGAATACTGCGTACCAGTGTAATGCATAGTGTTGCGTTTGATGAGTCCAACTCGTGAAAAAGTGATTGTGCTGCATTTTTGAATATTCACACTCATTTCGTTTCTGTCACTCCAGTCAATGATCCTATCGACGTCCATTTGCAATGCACAACAGTCTATCATAGTTTTTATGACACGGTAAATGTTCAGATCAATAGCATACATGACTTTAAAAGACGATAATTCACTGCAGAGGTTGTTCACAATGAGCACAAATAGAAGAGTTCCTCCCTTGAGGAACGCCAGATGAAATGTGGAAAGGATCCGAGAGTATAGATCCAAGTTGCACCGAGGCGCTACGGTTCGTAAGGTACGAGAAGATCCAATTAGTCAGCCAGTCCGGCAGTCTAGTCCGCCTTAGCTTTTCCACAGCAAGCTGATAAGGAACACGGTCGAAAATAATCAACACTTAATGTATTTTTATTGAGTTCTCAATGGTTGCTGAAACTATTTCGCTGAGGTTCAGCAACCAAAATTTACTTTGCCGTTTCGAAATCAATTGTTTACTCGTTCCGGAAATTTTATAGCTGAGTTAAGTGAGTAGGGAAACATGGGAGACTTGACCAAGCGCAGAATTCTATTATTGGCTATGACGAAGTCCATTAGGTTCCAAAAAATTTTCAAAAAAAATTCTATGCTTTGTAATTTTAAAAGGTAATTTTAAAAGTTTGGAATAAAAAATCCTTTCCTTATAGAAAATATTCCGTAATTAATACATTTAAGTTAAATTATGTAATTTTTTTTCAAATTTTGTATAGACATATCTACTCGACTAATAATTACATTCAAAGTACTTATATCACATCTTATTCCTTATAGTGAAACGATTTTACATTAATCAGAACATTGGAATTATTATTACTAAAATTTTCACGACATCGAACGTAAGAACCAATGTTGGGGAGACTTGACCAAGTGACAATAATCTGAAGAAGGATACCAAATTTCTGATATTTACTACGCTGTGGTATCTACTACTACTGTTAATGTTAATCACGTCACACAAAAATCCCACCTAAAATACCAGGCTATATAATTTAGTATTAGTAGTCAAGGTTAGCAGTAATATGGATAATTTGGTAACGTGTGAACATGCAATGTAAGCAGTACCGATAATCCTTAAAATGAAATACATTTAAAAATCGAAATTTATGAAACGCAACCCTTTTATATTTTTTACTGTTACCTGAGGATCTGGACAATATGGAAAAAAGGATTACAGTATGTTTTATGTCTATATTTTTTGTCCTGGTTTTTCAATTTTTGCTTGGTCAAGTTTCTCCAGGCCTTGGTCAAGTCTCCCCGCAGTTAACCGGAGAAAACGTTCACCGAAAAACTTTTATATCTTTTGCAAAAATAATTTAAAAATTCTGCAAAAAAATCATAAGCATGCACATTACCTTTCTACATCATATCTCAATGAGTTTTGAAGGATTGAAAACTTTTTAGAGAGTTATGCAGCTTTAGCTGAAAACCTGGTCAAGTCTCCCCATATTCCCCTATATGTCAAAGTCGGCTACATCCCTGTACGCCAATGATTGCATAATTTAATTTATTAAAATAATATAATGTTCGTATTGTGATTAAACATACAATTTAAAATTGAAAAATTAAGGCCAACCATTTGATTCATTCATGAAAAATCCGCAAAAAATCCGCAAATGCAGAAAATCCGCAGAAAAATCCGCCACTCTATTTCAAATTGCGGAAAATCCGCAAGATTGCGGAAAAATCCGCAACTATGGCAACGCTGAACTGAGCTCTATCTCGTGTGGCTGTGGCTGTTGTTTGGTGTGTTGGTAGGCGTCGTGTGTATGCTTGAGCTTGGTCCGATGAATGGGAGATGCCTTGAGCACGCGTCGATTTGTTCGCTGGCGTGGTGACGCGACGATGCCGCTCGCACTTCGGTTGCGTTTCGCTGTTGATTGGGTGGAAATTATGCGCGGAGTCCGCGCTCTGCCTTGTGTTTGCATTGGGGCTTTTCGTGATGAGCCTCGTTCTTTTCCGGGGACCTAAGAGTAGGTGGGTATGGGACGGTGAGGAAAGGGGTGAAAATTAGTGCTTTTTGAAAGTGAGTGTTTTTTGTTTGCTGAGTGATGAAACAGTTTTCTTGTGGTTTGGGTTTTGGTTTTTCGTGTTCCAATTCAACGCTTATTATGTATAATTGGTTGTACATGAAACACAGCTGAGATATGAAGGTTTTGAAAACTCAATGCATAATGGAAACGCAAAGAATAGGACCGAGCAGCGCGAGCCTAGTAGAGATGGATTCTGTTAAATTCTGGTGAATAATGGGTATTGTTCTGATTTATTATTCTACTATTTGGCACATTTTCAAAAAACGACACGTACACAAAAATCGGCAACATGAGGATAGCGTCATTTGAGAAGTCACCAAACTACTTTTCCCAGGAATATGCAGGGGATGCAGAATATTTCCGGGTCATCAAATAGTATAATTGCAAACCAATTTCTCCTTTTAGGCATTTGTTTGCATTTATACCCGCAATTTACAACGAACAACTGGGGAATTTACCATAAGAACAAATTGCTTGTACAGCATCACTTTGCTGTAATTTTTCTGTAAGAATTATAGGTACTCTTTACGAGAATCCTCCACGGTTTGTATATCATTGTGATCATGGTTATGTTCTGTAGTGAAAGATACACTTAAGTCACTTTTTACGCAAATCATTTTAACACGATTTTTTCAAAGTGATTTTTTTTTGTTTTGTTAACTTTTCAGTAAATGAAAAATATTTTTAAACAGCTTTGAATATACAGTGTTGAATCTTTTACTAAGGAAAATATTTAGTACGGGCCATTTATGCTGAAGTACACCTATTTAAATGAGGTGTTTTGATGAGAGTCGTTCGCTTCTATGTTTAGATTATGAGTGCGGCTGGCCAGTCTTGAAATTAAAAAAAACACTAATTTGTCTTCATTTGACGTTTCGGTCAATTTAGTCCTTTTTCCAAGGATGCTATAATTTGTGCTTTTCTATTTGGCGTATTGTTGTGCAACAAACAATTGCCATTTATTCTTTTGTTTCGATCGTGCTAACAACAGTTTTCAGATTGAAACGATCGTCTTTTTTCCTTCCTCAGAATTCGATATACTCAATTCGCTGATAAATCACTTGGTGGATAAGGTGGTCAACCTGAACATCGCTTATTTTGTAAGTGTGTACTCGTAGAATGATGCCTTCATTTTGATTTTGAGTTACGTTATAGCCAAACAAGAGGAGCAGCGCATCAAATCGCAAAACTACACGCACACCGTGTAAACGAAATCATTAAAAGAGGCCAAATCAAACATCATCAACGTAAAAAAAGTATTCAGGGATGATACTCGACAGCCAGTAAGCCTAAATTGGTGGTAAATCGAAAACCGGGAGGCTCAGCGATAACAAAAAGTGTGGCCAGCCGTTTCAAGCCCAAGTCCGAGATGCCGGAAACAAGCTTGGAGTAGACGGTAACCGTGTAATATCGAACCGGCATAGCCAATAGCTTGTGGCCCCTAATCGACGATAACAAACCAAGATGACCAAAACGCAACCCTGAATGATGTACACTACTGTCAGAGTTGACAAAGTTCGATTGGGTGTTATTGAACGACGAAACCAACGTCAAGGCAGACTTCAAACAGCTTTCTGGGAAGGGTTATTATACGACAAACGGAAGAGGAAAGGTCAGACATTTTCAAACCCATGAAGCTATCGAGTTTCGTTAAGAAATGTCTCGTTTGGTAGGCTATCTGTAGCTGTTGCTTGAAAAGCGACGTTTTCATTGCAACAGTAAATTTACGAGAATGAGTTTCTAGAAAAACATATGCTGTCCTGAATGAAAAGGATTGTTTCGCAATACAGTTGGTAGTTTGATGGGCTGTAGCTGTCGAATCAAATTGAATTCGAATAAATTCTTTCTTGAGCATATTTTTCTTATTTTAAAGATCCGAAATATGCAAAAAAATTGCGCTGTTAGACTCCCTTAAGAGGAATTTAAGCTAAATAATCGGGAAAGGTTATGAGACTATATCTAGAGACTAAAAAAGAATATTTTAAGTGCTTCGGTTTCTATATATGTCCCTATTTTGTCAATGTCCCCGTTTTATCAGCCTAAACGTCACCAAGGGGCTGATAAAAACGGAGCTTCAATGTATTAACCTTAAAAAATATTACTTTAATACAATTATTAATCAATTCGTATGCAGTACGAAAATGAATTCTGGCTTTTGAACATTCGAATTCCTAACATCTGGATTCGTCGCTACCAGATTACTGGCTTCTTGCAATCTCGATGCAGAAATTCCTGAATATCTTTTCGAATTTAGGAACTTACTGAATTTCTACAATCGTGGCTTCCTCAACTCTTTCATTTCAGAATCGTTTGCTTTCTAAGCTTTGGATTCTTAAATTTTGCAGCTCATTGATCACAAAAATCGTGGTTTGATAATCTAACCGATTCTTAACCACTGATCTTTTAACATTTAAAAATACATAATTTTCGATGGAAACTTTGGAATGACCATACAAACGAAAATTCCATAATGCCATTTTTTTCTTTATTCGGCGTGTTATGATTCCTTTTATTAGTATATCTCTACTATACGCTATCTATACTCATATAGGTACAAACGCTTGGGGCTTCCGTGATAACACAAACCTGGCACCAAACGCGACCATTGCAAAAATCCACACATACTTACACCCGCGATTTCGCCTACATGAAAAAACCCCGGTAGTTAAGTAAATATAGCATCTTTTCCGCGATCATGAAACGGTCACGACCGGAAGTCCTAGCAGTCTGGACTAATATCTTCAGTTGAACCAATCACAAAAGTAACGCTCATATTCACTAAACAACACGTTCCATGGTAACATGACCTGGAACTCTAGTGATATGAGGAAACGGACTCTCTCCTACCATCTGAACCATACACTAAAAATTAAGCATCAGACTCACGGTTCGCGCGCGATCAAACAAGAATACACACTACATCATTATAGAATCGAAATTTTACACGCTAAGTCACATACACGTGACAAACAGGTTAATATTCAAATGCTTGAGCACTTCGCGACCATCCTCGTCACCTATACCCGCGATCTCGTAAACATGATAACATCCCGGTGATAAAGTGAATGTCTCAGCTCCTATAAATTTTCAAACGCGGTCTCAAGCGTGAACCTAAAAACTCCAGCGGTCGCACGATAATGAATCGGTCACTTCCCGATGTTTCTATCCTTGATATCAGCGGACTAGGTCCATGGATTCAATTGGATCAATTAAAAAAAGAAAGCTCTCATATCCACTGGACACCACGTTACATGGCGACATGACCGGGGACTCTAGTGATATGGGGTAACTTACTCCCTGTCAGAATGTGAATTGTACACCGAAACTATCAGAATGAAGGTCCGCGTGACCATCCAAGAACGCACGCGTATGTAGGAATGGCCACACGGTTACAAAATCCAGTCTTGTACACGCGAAGTTACATGAACGCGAGCACACGTGACAAACACGTTAACATACGAACGCTTAAGCCCTTCGCGATGACCAACGCACACCTACGTTCGCGATCGCGCTAATTTAATAACACTTCGGTAATAAGGAGAATATTTTAGCACTTACGAAGTTTTAAACGTTGTCTCAAACGCGATCCTAGAAACGTCCATTTTCGCGTGCTCATGAATCGGTCACGTTCGGAAACCATTACTCGCTGTTCTAATAACTTAGGACTATACACATTCAATAAGACCAATCAAAAAATAAAGCTCATATCCACTAGACAACACGTTCCATGGCGACATCACCGGGAACTCTAGTGATATGGAAGATCTCAGTCATCTTAGCATCTTACCCGCACACAAAATAAAGTATTAGATTCACGGTCCGCGCGCGATTATCCAAGAACACACGCGAATATACGAAAGGGACACGGTTATAAAATAGCATTTATACACGCGAAGTTACATACACGTTAGCACACGCGACATACAAACGCACACGCGATCGAACACGTTACAGTATAACTGCTCAAGCTCTTCGCGATGATACACGCGATCGCAAGTCACTACACCCGCACATACCTGAACCGTACAATGAATATTTTATTCAGAATCACGGCCCGCTACAATTGGCCTAAAGCAGTGTTTTAGTGGGCGCCACTGCCTGTCTCGTCTGCAAATGCTAGTATGTGATTCTGACGGGGAGCCCTTCCGAGAGCCTAGCTCTACAGCTCCAGTAGGACAGCTCTCGAAAAAAGGGGGGGACCCCAAGAAATTTCTGAAATCGGATTCGTATTTTTGGTGCCAAACATCTTTAAAATGCATGGAACGTCGAGATTTTATGGAAACTCGAAAAAAAAATTTTTTTTGACATTAAAAATGTCTTACTCCACTATCTGGGGCTAGGTGTCATTCTAAAATCTAAACTATCTCTATCTATCTAACTCCGATATTACTAGATGGATTTTAATCATTCATACACCAACCGATTCAGAAACACCTAACTTAAATATTGGTAATAATTTAATATCTCCCCAATAAAAGTAGACTTTTGGAAATTGGTAAAATTAAAAAGTTCACGAAAAACGGGAAAATTACCATTCGTGAGGCAGATTTCTCAGACACAGCCGTCAAGAGAGGGTAGCTTAGTTGCTCAATGAAACACGAAAAGTCATAAATAGAAGCAACGCATGTCCCTTTAAATCAGTTGTTGCTCTTATCCCATACGAGTAACATCGTCTCCGAACGATGCAATAAGCGCTATCGATTTTCGGCAACGTTGGCATTTGCACACACTCGCACCTAAGTGACTAAACCATATACGGTTAGTTTATTAATAGAGGTGACGCGTACACGTTTGAATCAGTTTTTGTTCTTATGTCGAACGGGTAAGATCATGGCTGCAGCGTCTGGGCACTACAATAAGCGGTAGACGCTATGCATTTTCGGCAGCGGTGGCCGTGTGCGGATTTTTCGGGTACCAGCACGGTGTCACAGAATGATTTGCAAAGTGGGTGGGTGGGGTGGTTTGGATTTAATTCAATACGGTGTGTGCTGCTTAAGAGTGTTGCGTTTGAAAAATATATATTTATTTTAATGCATGCGTATGCGTTGTAACTTGTTAATCCATGTTTACGGCGCTTTGTAGCTGCGTAGAGTAAAGAGCCTATTGGTTTTCATGTTTCATATTTCGGTTATATGTTTTTTATCAGTAAGGCTTCTGTAGTTATTGCACTGTTCAGCAGCGCAGTATTTTATATAGGAGAGCACACACAGGTTTTTTTACGCGGATTTTGAAATTTACGCGGTTTTCATTAACGCGTTTTTTGACAATAAAAATGTCTTACTCCACTATCTGGGGCTGGGTGTCATTCTAAATTTTGAAAATCTCCTATGTAACGAAACTATGTAAGGTTTGTACGATTATAACTTCGCAATTAATTGACGGATTTCAATCATTTATACACCAATCAATTCAGAAACACCTGACTTGAATATAATTACTAATTAGATTGACGTACTATATAAGTATTCTGTTGAAATTCGGTTGAATAAAAATTGAAAAATTGCACGAAAAAGGGGAAATATGCATACACGACGCGGCTAGAGGTCAATCAAACAAAACAAAAGTTATAAATATATGTGCTGAATTTTCTTTTTGCCTTATCATTCGATACTTGATGGTCGACGAGTAGTGTACGGACGTACGTACCTAAACGATTCTCATAAACAAACCGCCAATAATTGCCGCTGTACTGTACGGAACAAACAGATTCTTGCGTGATTTGGGAAATAATCATAACAATTGTGTAGCAGATTCCGTAGAGGATACGATTACCGTAAATTTTGATAGAAATAATTTTTTAAAAGCATTAATTAGCCGTGCTTTGGTGGTTTACTCGTTAGCACCGCCTTTTTGGCGATGAACCACATCTGAGATACGTAAAATGAATTGTCTGTAGGAAAATGTTTTCAGTTTGCATTTGATCATCGTTGAAATCAGTTCGTTTATCGCCGGCGTCCGCTTCGTTAGTTCCTGGAAGGAACGCTCCCCGTTAGCAGCAGCAAACAAAGGCGCTCTCAAAATTGCCTCCATCACTAGACGTGTACAGAAGTCGCATTGTTGTCGGCCCGGAAACGGTGAAATAATATTAACAACAAACGGTCCTTATTAGCATCACAAAATCGGTCTCAGAAGAATTACAAATGAAATTTCCATTTCGTGCTTTGGTAAATAACTTAGGGGAATTATGGTTAAAACCGACACCTTAAGCAAAACACTTTTTCTAAGTTGCCACAAAACCAATAAAATTATAATTTTTATGCAGAATTCTTCTTCAGAAAATTCTTAACAAGGCTTAATTTTTTCAGCGCTTCAAAAAATTAATTTCATTAAAAAATATTGGTTGTAAAACTTGGAAAACAAAGTGACTTTTTGTAAGCACTGCGGGTAATACCGACACCCCATAGGGGTAAGATCGACACCCCCTTTAATTTATTTTCTCTCCACTTTATTAAAATCTTTATCTTTATTAAACATGAGATATATGCGTGATTAATAAAGTGTGAGTATGTATGATGTAAATATGTGCTTTTTATTGCTTCATCAAGTAGTGAGGGGAAGAAAGTTCGAAAGCGTAGTACTATAAATAAGAGTATTTTATGCTATAGGATTATTTATTGATATGAGTATTTCCAAATAATCCTTGCGCACATCGTTGCAACCTCCAGTGTCATTTTATTTCATAAGAAAAGATTTTCAAGCGTTCTACGTTCTGCTAATTGGATTCATTCACTTATAAGTGACACACACACTTCTTAGTAAAACTATCTTTTTCAGATTTGATTTTTCGGACTCTGATCATCAACGATTTATTGGAGTATACATAATATCATTGTCTCATTGTGATAAAATTCGTCTATGACAAACCAAGAGAACACTATAAATTCGGTTTGATGACCTTTTTGCAGAAATAGCAAAAGCTTCGTTAGAATCAGATAAGCAAAAATTACAATTTTTGATTTTTAAAGAGACTTACAAGAAATAAACACAATAAAAGTATTTCTGTGTATTTCTGCTAATACTATAGTGTTCTAATAGGCTAATTGAAGTGTCACAAAGATCCCCAGTATTTTGAAATGAATCGCAACTATACACAACCATCTTAACAGGGTGTCGGTTTTACCCTAACCATAGGGTGTCGGTTTTACCCCAACAGCGCACATTTTTTTATAAAAGCAATTAAAAATATTGAATTTTTCAAACTTGTCTTCAATGCACCTAGTTGATCATAGGACAGGCCGATAATAATAGGTACTGAAAAATGGGGTGATTTGAAAAGCTTTCGTTCGGTTAAAACCTTAAAATCTGCCAACGAAATTTTACATCCAGACGAGTATGAACGCTGCTGTCGAATGTTTTGTTAATTTTTATGACATTCGGCGCACTAACGTAAATCCAATTTTTCTTCAAATGCTCTAAATAAACGTACTAATAATATTGCATCATGATGAAATGAATAAAAATTTGATTTTTAGGAAAAGTTATGAGGTGTCGGTTTTACCCACAGTGTCGGTTTTTCCCACAATTCCCCTACCTCTTATCGGGTTAGTTATCTTCTATAATAATATCCGAAAAATGTGCGATAAAACAAATAAACTGACTAATTGGATGGAAGCAAGAAAATCCCTACAAAAATTTGAATCAGAAAAGTGACCTTGATGGAAAAATGCTTCGATCGTTTCTTTGGCAACTGAAGTTGCCGATTTGTTTTCCACGAATAATATGGTCGCATTTTTAATGTCATCGTGGTCGTGTCTTGTACACAATCCTTTAATTTTTTGAATGTCGAATTTTTGGGATTTTGCCGATTTTGCACCTTTTTTCAATTTAATATTACCGTGGCCGGCTTTTAAAAAATTTTAGAACTCGAATAATGATTTCTTTTATTATATATAGTTGTCGTGTCATGTATGATAAAATGTACACACAAAAAAATAATGAAATTTAAACGACATGTAAATCAATACGAATGTAAACATACAAAGATTGAATCAAAACTTTGATTGAAAATTACGTTAAAATCAATGCACTCAATTGGAGCATCAAAAAGCATACAATTTTACACTTTCATTCGTGTAATATTACATGTCATTCATTTTACAGCAATATGCGTGTAAAAAATACATTGAAGTGCATTGGTTTTCCGTTTAAAGAAACTGTAATTTTCAATCCACGTGTAGAATTATAATAAAACTCGTTGAAGAAAGCACGACAAGTCGTGCGGATTTTTGGTGGAACTTAATTTTACATTTTTATTCATGCTCCAAATATGTGCATGAAAATAAACTTAAAATTACAAAATATTTTTTTCTGTGTAATATATTCATTTGAAAGCTTTTAATGAATATAAACAACGCAAAAATTCTCGTGTTCATGATTGAGAAAGGCACAATTGCACTTTTTGGATTTAAACAGGTTTTTTTGTAGAAGTTGTGGGCAATAAAGGGTTTTCTTGTGCGAGAAATTTTCTGAACTGTGAGTTTTGAACTATTGTCGGTACTTTCAGTATCCGTACAGAAATAACACTTAAGAAATAACATGAACAAAAGTTGTTGCTTAAATTCTTTAGAAAAAAAAACAAACTGGCGCTGGTTATCACTGTGCGAAACCTCCCGATGTCAGCATGTTTGTATACCTGGTAGAGCTCATGGTTCATGCGTATGTGTCGTTTTTTTATTTCTATTTTTATTAAGGTTATAGAGGCTTTACGTTTAGGATCTCTTTTAGGTTAGAAAAAACTGTAACTGTATGTGCAGCATTAAGAATCGAGCTCAGGTGAGCTGCCAACTATGCTATGGCTTCCCCTGCTTTATTTTCTGATTGGTCGCGGAGTATTAAACGCAGAATTCTTCTAGGGATGTCGTCCTCGAAACCATGAAGCATATGAGATCTCGTCATAACGTTCCTTTGCGTATCAGATCTTCATAGCGCACTTTTCACTGGTGTGTTTATACTATTACTAAATTAGATAGCGTATCATCCTGGTACAATCCACTACTTAATTTTTACCAATCCCGCACCACAAGAATCAACTCAATCTGTTTAAAGTTACACTCATATTCTAGCAATATTTTCAACAGCACGAAACAGTGCAACGAATTTCACTGAATCGTACGCATTCTTGAAATCCACAAACAGATAATGAATCTGCCAGCTCCATTCTAGAAATTTATCCAGGATTTGGTACAGGGTAAACACCTCCGTTTATCGAACTTCTCGAAACCTGCTACGCTATTTGGCGACAGAAACTTTAGCCAGTGGGTGAAGTTTGATAAAAGAAACATTCCTTGTGGACTAGACTGCCCAAAAAAAAGCGAATTCTTCAAAACTCAATAAGACCACCCCTGAGTCGATCCTAAGTCCCACTAGGAGTGTCTGCTCCGAATTTGAGCCAAATCAGACAAGTTTAACCCTAGAACGTTGCACTGGGGTACAAATCTACCCCACGCCTTCTATGGAGCTGTGTGAAGACGAAAATTCGGCATTTACTGACCTGGGACCCTAATCATAATTCAATTTAGAGTTCCTAGTAAGAGTAGGAAAAGGTGGTAGCCAGTTTGCTTATAGCCTTTGTGGAAGCAGGTGTCAAAGTTGGCGTGGGGTACATTTGTACCCCAGTGTACGGTTGCCGTTAGTGTTTCGTCAGGTTTCGTGCTGTCAGTGGAAAAGTGATTCTTAAAAATACCAGTTTGAATACTGGTTGATTTACTACGTAAGTAACAATTAGTATTATGTAATCGTTTTTAATAATTTATTCAATTAATTTAACTTAATTTTGAAGTAGAAAAAAAATCATTCTCATTTTTGCTCATTTTTATTGATTTTATTTATTGTTTATTTTTAATAGTTTTTCAAAACAATAACTCGCAGATAACAGAAACAGAACAATAACAGAAACGTTGGCCGGCTGTTCGGCCATCTATGGGAGCTGTCCATCAATGTCAGCTTCTTTCTCCGAACAGCCTAGATAAGCCGTGTAGTGTCGGTAGTGGTTGTTTCAACCGGCTAAGAATTACACTACGGACTACCTGTTCCGGTGGTAACACCAAACAGGGAACCCCAATTCCATAGTGTCATGCGACCCGTGCTATGGGTAAAATTGTTGAGGGGGTTTAAAATAGTCTCAATGGCGAACGGAGCCTGGGAAGAGCCGGGCGAACTCCCCAGTAACTGGCTGTGGTCCACTAGGAGGTTGATAACTCTATTATCTTTCTCCGGACAAAACCAGCCTAGAGGCCGCGTGGCATCCGGCGGGTTGAAGTATGTCAGTTATGCAAATAACTGTCAAATTCATTCCCAAAGGTGGCCGCGTCACTTATGAGGAGGCAAAGAGCTTTAGACCGATCAGTCTGACCTCCTTCCTTCTCAAATCAGTGGAACGTTTAATCGACCACTACATTCGGGATGGTAGCTTGGGCGAGCATCCGCTGCATGCAATGCAACATGGATATCAGCGGGGGAAGTCTACTACCACCCTGTTACACAATGTTGTCTACAACATTGAAAAAGCTTTTTCACAAAAGCAATCAAGTTTAGGAGTTTTTCTCGATATTGAAGGTGCTTTTGACAACGTGTCTTTCGAATCCATTTTGGAAGCAGCACGAGATCATGGAGTACCTTCATATATCACGAACTGGATACACGCAATGCTTAGCAACCGACATCTGTGCTCATCGTTAAGACAAGTAGAGATGAGGAAACTGAGTGTCTGCGGATGTCCTCAAGGTGGTGTGCTGTCACCACTTCTATGGAACCTTGTCGCCGATAGCTTGTTGAGAAAATTAAATGAGCTTGGGTTTCCGACGTATGGTTTCGCCGATGATTATCATATAATGATCACCGGTATTTGCATTAACACACTTTTTGATTTGATGCAACAAGCCTTATGTGTTGTTGAGCGGTGGTGTCTTCATGTTGGACTATCAATTAATCCAAATAAAACCTCAATGGTGCTTTTCACGCAACGAAGGATTACAACCGGAGCTCGTCCATTGCAGTTTTTTGACTCTGAAATTATTGTCGAAGATCAAGTTAAGTACGTTGGGGAATTCTCGACTCAAAACTTAATTGGACAGCTCACATCGATTTCATGATCAAGAAAGCTTGCATGGCCTTTGGCCAATGTAGACGGGCTTTCGGCGAATCTTGGGGACTCAAACCCAAGTTCATTCAGTGGATCTACACAACAATTGTTAGACCAATACTGGCATACGGGTGCCTTGTTTGGTGGCAGAAGGGAGGAGTCATGACAATCCAATCAAAGTTAAACCATCTTCAGAGGATGGTCTTGATGGCGATGACTGGTGCGTTCTCGACAACACCTACTGCTGCTCTCGAGGCACTCTTGAACATAAAACCACTACATGTGTTTCTGAAACAAGAAGCACTTTCTTGTGCATACCGTCTTAAGGTTACTGGGCTCTGGAACAGTAACCCAATAGATCGTGTAACTAGCCACACAAGACTGTGGCCCCAAATGGTTACTTGGGATGAATATACACTTGCTCCCAGTGACCTTACACTCACATGTAGTTTTTCTTCTAAAACTTTCAATGTGAGAATTCCTCTTCGTGAGGAATGGCTGTCTGGCTGGATGGAGCGACAACTTGAATAATACGTAGTTTGTTATACGGACGGTTCTTTGTTGGAGGGCCGAACCGGTGCTGGTGTCTGTTGTCATGAGATGAGATTAAACCAATCTCATTCGCTTGGTAGATACTGTACCGTATTCCAGGCAGAAATCTTTGCGATTCTGTGTGGCGTACAATCCGCACTTCAACAGGGAATTTGCGGTAAAAGAAACTATTTTTGCTCTGACAGTCAGGCTGCCCTGAAAGCACTTAGTTCGGCAGATTCGAGATCGAAATTAGTAATCGCATGTCGAACTCAAATCGAAGAACTTAGCATTTCAAATGCTATCTACCTTCTATGGGTACCCGGTCATTCCGGTATTACTGGAAATGAATGGGCGGACGAATTGGCTAGAGCTGGCGCTGCGACTGATTTCGTTGGTCCAGAACCAGTTCTACCACTGTCAATAAGTTGGATAAAGCACAAGATTCGCTCTTGGGCTGCATTCGAACATGCCAAGCATTGGCGTAGCTTGCAAACTTGCGTTCAAAAAAAGGCTTTTCTGCCGGATGTGAATCCGAAAATGTCAAGAAATATGTTGCATTTTTCCAAGCACAACTGCAGTATTCTGGTCAGGGCACTGACTGGACATTGCAAACTCAATTATCACATGGCTACTATTCAGCGCGCTGAGTATTATTCATGCGATCTTTTGTGAATCCGATTACGGAACATCATCATTTGATATGCAATTGCCCTGTATTAATGCAATTGCGCATCCGGATTTTTGGTTCTCCATACATAGATGAACCTATGTACAGAGAGCTGAAATTTAAGGATATGCTTTTGTTCCTAACCCAGTGTGGTAAAGAGCTATAGTTTTTTAGCCGTATTTGAATGACAATATCTCTTCGGGGGTGTTGTCGTTCTGTTATCTCAATATCCCCTCGAGGGTGTTGATATATCCGCTCACTGTTTGAGTAGAGGTTCTAAATCCCTCCGGGGGTTGGAAGTTTTATTCCTGCTGTTGTAGCACCTGCAGATCGTTCAGCATCACTCCGGGGGTGCAGAATGCTCTGTTTTAATTGTTATGTGTCGTCGTTTTCCTTACCCCTAACCTTACCACTTCCCCAATCCTTCCCATCAGGAAAATGATGAAAAGACGATTCTTGGCAAGGCACAAATCTCCGATCAACATGGGGAACGTGCCATTTGAGCCAGACGCTACTGATTCCTGATAGAGTTCCTAGTAAGAGTAGGAAAAGGTGGTATAGCCAGTTTGCTTATAGCCTTTGTAGAAGCAGGTGTCGAAGTTGGCGTGGGGTACATTTGTACCCCAGTGTACGGTTGCCGTTAGTGTCTCGTCAGGTTTCGTGCTGTCAGTGGAAAAGTGATTCTTAAAAATACCAGTTTAAATACTTGTTGATTTACTACGTCAGTAGCAATTAGTATTATGAAATCGTTTTTAATAATTTATTCAATTAATTTAACTTAATTTTGAAGTAGAAAAAAAATCATTCTCATTTTTGCTCATTTTTATTGATTTTATTTATTGTTTATTTTTAATAGTTTTTCAAAACAATAACTCGCTAATATAATTTGCGCACAGTAACTGCTATAACAGAAACGTTGCGTGTTATCAATATATTACTGGTCAGAATTTTTTTTTTTTTTTCATTTCAATTTCCACCCCATTTCGTGGTATTTTCCAACTTTCACTCTTCCAAATAATTGCGATTTTTCAAAAATATCGTAATTCCATTTTATACCGTTTCTAGAGCATTATTTCAACTTTAAGAATCATTTGATTTTTTCAAATCGGTTGAAAATTCGCAAAGTTATAGTGATTTTTGTGAAAAAAGTCAAAACCGCGATTTTTTTTATTTAAACCAATTTCTGTATCATTAACTCAATAAATTCCATACTTTCACTTTGACAGCTCTTTTCGCAATTAGAAAAAAAAGAAAATTACGTATCATACATTTCTTTTGTTTGCATTTTTACCTGCAAAAATTGCGATCAAACGCGTGGGGTACGGTTGTACCCCAGTACAACGTTCTAGGGTGGAAAGCGCAAGTGTAGCGTTCTAGGGTTAAGTACAGTTTTGCAAGGGGCCTAACAGAACGTGGTGGTATATCAGTAGTTGATTCCCACGAGCTTTTTTTGCAAAATAATGGTTGGGTTAAACTGAATAGTATCTTTAAAAAGTTAGTATTGGCGCCCACTATGTGGTGAAATGTAGACCTAAAATTTTCTTGTTACTAATGTACTAAAATTCTTTCAGACTGTTCAGCTAAACTCAACCATTATTTTGCAAAACAAAAATAAATTCGTGGGAATCGACTATCGATTCACCATCATGTGCTGCTAGGCTCCGTGCAAAACTGACTCAGGCATCACTTCATTAATAGTTTAATAATTTCTTCCATGGAAATTAGATTGATTCGCTGTCATTACCAATTTTTTTTTCTTATTTTCAGTTTTAGTAATAAACTGAGGTATACAGTGGCACCTAGCAGCGAAAATGCAAATTAATGGACTTTCTTCTTATTTTTTTACATTTTAACGACATTCAATTAGCTAGAGATTACTGGGTAGGGAAAGTTATGAAAATTAGAGCCATAGTACTCAAGTGAGAGCAAGGATGTGGAGTAAACAGATCAGAAAACTAGAAGTGGCAGGGTCATTAGAACAGGCTTAATATCGTACGGGCATCACTTTTGTCTTCTGCTGATGAGGGTCGAGCTTAGACAGCATAACTACAAATCACCCGAGTTCACCAGGATGTATCTTGGCATAGACAGACTTATCCATCTTTACCGTGACAACCGACAATTTCTTCTTACAAATTGTCGAAAAATCCCATACAAACATGTTCGATTTGGCTCAAATTTGGTGCAGATACTTCTAGCAGGACTAGAAATCGACGATTTTGATTAATTTTCTACGAAAATATAATCACGTCCTTTTTTGATATCAGTCATGTTCGAACAACTATTTCAAGACCGTTACTGTTGCTGCGTTGGAATAGCTAGAATAAAATTTATTGTGAATATTTTTTGTGCGTGTCCTGTCGCCTCGTGTGCGTACAGCTTAAAACAATTTCATAACAATCAGGCATTGTAATTCTCTCTCACTCACGCGAGAAGAAGCTTATCCGATGTCCAACTTTTCCGAGATAAGATGAGTCGCAAAATTCTCCGTCTCCACAAATAGCGTGAGAATGATTTTCCGGATAAAATTTATTTGACTTTTTCCTTCTCACTGGAGAAGGTGATAAAATTTTTATTTCGTGGAAATCAATAAAATCTTCAAAAAATACACTTAATTACAAATAAAAGCGGCAAAGAAATATGATAGACTAGTTTTTTCGTGTTTTGGAATAACGACAGGAAAGCAGCGAGCGAAAAAAGGATACCGTGATAAACTCATTCACTCATTCTCCGGCTGTTTTATTTATCCGGAGAAATAACACGTTGTATTTATCCGGAGAAGTTGTGTGAATGCCAATAACTTTTCGTGTGAAAATGTGAGTTTTTATTGTCGTAGTAGCAAACTATCCGGGCGCATTTACTCATATGAGCGATAAATGCAATGCCTGATAACAATATTTCTTTTTTCTATTGCACTAACGACGCTAAATTTCTAAAAGACTCGACATCTCATTTTTTGTTTAACTTGAATGCGTCTTTAGCTTAGTAGATGTAGCAGATGTAGATTACCGGAACGGATCAATGTCCAATCGACCTGTCAAATACATTCAAATCGAGGAAAATCTCTTCGAACCATTTTGGAACGAGGGATGTCAAATTTTTAAACAAGAGATTCAGCGTCTTGGCAGAAGGCTATCAATTAATCGATTAACTCGATTATCCAAAAAGTTTACAATCGATTAAAAAATCGATTATTCCAATGAACAATCGATTAGTTTCGTTAATTGATCAAAAAAATACATCCCTCTTGGCGACTGAGGACACACAAAAACGAAATCTGTGTCCATTTAATGAAAATCTCAGAACTTCAGCCCAAAAAATCTGCAAGCGATCTGAATCGACCTTGAGCGTCTATTTCGGTCCCACCGCACGATTTCCCATTCTAATAATCTCCATCGTCACGCTTCGGGTCCGTTTCTTACAAAAACACTCCCATGTCTCATTATTTGACAGTCGTCTTAAAATGCGTGCGCTCCGCTATTCCAGACCTACCTACCTACTAAGTACACAAAAAAGAACAGAATCACAACCATCTCGCACTACTCTGCTGCTGGTAGGTAGGTACCGGTCCAAAGAGCACAAGAAAAGACGCTCGACTGGTTTCTTTGGGGCCCGGTTGTTGCTGGAAGCTGACCATATTCGTCGCACTAAACAAGTTTAATTGTGCGAATTTCGGTGTGCGGTGACGGTTCTCGATCTTTTTTTTCTTTCTTATTTCTGGCGCGCGAGCTTCGCGACCCTGACACAAATATTGCGCTCCATAGTGAAAGAGGGCCATCGGGGTGCAGTCCATTGGTGATTTTTTGTTTTGCGCGTTTCTCTCGCAGTCTCGACTGTAATCAGTTTGACGATGATGATGTCGACTCGTTTGCTTGGTGGAATCACATGAATAAAATTATGTCGAATTTCGTTGAAAAATCGGCCCGTTCGGGCATCAGCTGACTGTAACCAATTGTGTCTGTTTCATTCAAATCCAAATGCTTCCCCAAACCCCCACCAACCCAAACGTTAGGCCGATGGTGACTCTCAACACAAAACGGAGGGTGCGTGAGGCGTGACTCAACCGTCATTGCCGTAGAAGGTGGTGGCGGTGGTGGTATTTGTATAAGTTTGGTAATCCGTCTGGGGGTCTGGGCCAAATTTGCGGCCGTGTCTCGCGTTGCCGCAGACTTTTTTGTTTACGTAACACTCCGACAACGACGACGCGGCAACGTGGAGAAAAAAAATCGGCGTGTCTCCAAGCTAAGCCAAGTGGCAGCTAATATGTAATGTGAAATTTACACTTCAATTTCACTTTCGATTTCAAGGTCAAACAGTTCGTTTTGACAATGAGTTGTCGTCGGGTCCGATGCCGTGATGTGGAGTGTTTTGTCTGCTTTGGGCGGTTGGTTTCCCCTAGTGGCATGTTTTGGCTGGGTTTCAGTTAGTTATGGCTAATTTTGAGCGATTGATTTGTGACTTTGAAACCCGTCGATCAGCAGACAGAAAATTTGCGGCAGCTATTGCCTGACAAGCGCAAAATATTGGAGAATTTATTTTTAGAAAGTATGGGTGTTGATGTGATAAATTAAACGATTTGGGATGATCAATAAAATTATAGCATGTGAACGAAATTTTTGAGACAATAAATTTTTTTCTTTCTATCAAAATAAATTGCGGATTACGTGGGTAGTACCACCCATTTGAAAATAATAGAGGGGGTAATTACCCACTCGAAATTTTGGAACAAACTAAAACGTGAGATTAGCCACGTATGTGTCTCGCGCACACAATACGTCTGAAATTCGCGATGCGCAACAATTTCATTTTTTGTCGTGACTAACAACTTACCTTTCGATATAGAGGCCCATTTTTCAAAATTTCGTAAGAAAAGCCGTGTAAGCTTTGGAACGTTTATATCGTTTGTTGTACTTAATCGAATCGATCTACTTTTTCGCCATTTTATCGAAAATGTTGTATTATATGTACGACAACAAAAATACTGTGTTTTGAAAAATCTTTCAAAAACTACTTGGAAAAGGTGACAATTTCCAGGTCGCCTCGGTCAGAGCAGTCAACATCGTACATCAAACGAACACTAAAATGATGAAAAATTTTAACTATTGGTCTGCTACAGATTTAATTCTATTATCGTTCGTATTTAGCTGTTTCGAGTGAACGAAGCATCACTTCAAAGGGCTATACAATACAGAGAAAGAAATATTTGTAAGCTACAAAGCTTACATTGCTGGTGGACGAATCAGTTTGTGTCGTTATGTGCTACTAACAGATGTCATTATTCTCTTTTTCGATGGTTGAAAAGTAGCATACAGAACAAAAAATCAGATTTTAAAATACCCAACCGTAGATCGTTCATGACTGGTTCCCACTAATATCATTCACCGAGCCTCAAATCTTGAACAGAAATCATTGTGATTTCAGTCGGTTTGTGTTAATCAACCTTGTCGGATGTCCAGAGACTGTGTTTCCACACCTGGAGAGCAGGCTATTATCATGATTTGGCCGCCTCCGTGGACTGACTGTACTAATCAGTTTGTGCAGCTTCGTGCTAGTTATCGGCCGTAATTGGATCCGGAGAACAAACAAATTTCCGTTTTCAGTGCTATCAAACCAGTCCAAACTTGAAAATCATTTTCTTTGCAAACTATTATTTTCATTATTGAAAAACGGTTTTAAAACAGTCGACCGAAGCTCGTTCGTTATTGGTTCCCGCTAATATCATACATCGAACAAAAAACATTG
The DNA here is from genome assembly GCF_030247195.1 of Topomyia yanbarensis. Taxonomy (NCBI): domain Eukaryota; kingdom Metazoa; phylum Arthropoda; class Insecta; order Diptera; family Culicidae; genus Topomyia; species Topomyia yanbarensis. The sequence goes on along the minus strand of NC_080672.1, from coordinate 401,794,805 downwards.
AATAAAAAATTGTGATTTTAATCGAACGCTGCTCGTCAACCTTGCCGGTCGGATGGTCTCTATTCTGGAGACTGCATATCAACACACGGTAAAGAGACGAATAACGGGATGCGGCATCATCCGTGAACTGTCTGCACTATTTAGTTTGTACAGAGCCGTTATATTATCCGGGAACAATTTATAACAAATATCTCCCATCCGGAGAATATTTTCTTTGGCAAACAAAATACCCCTATTCAGCGCTATTAAACCATTCAGAAGAATTCAAATTTGAAAATTTACACCATTTATGCCAGAATTGAATTCATGAACAACAAATAAGCCTAAAAATCAAAGGTTCTTTTCAGAACTACCAGAATTACATTGGAAAAAAAATTGAAAAGTTCTTATTCGAACGTGATTCCGTTGAATAGATTTGAATTAACAGGTCGAAGTGTAGTAACGACACTCCGGTTAGGTCACAGACATTAACCACCAATCCTTTTTTATTCAGTCTAAAAATATTTATGCAATTTTATTCAGACTGAAAGAGCAAGTTAGAAATATTTTTAAAGACTGGATAAACGATTTTTTTAACAATAACTATTATTTGATTGCCGATTAAAACAAGCATTAATACTATTGCCACTCTTTCTATACTCTCCGGCGATACGCGCACTACAATGCTTAACGTGTATATCTGTGCTGCCAGATGAATATGTGTGTTTGAAGAACAACATAACGTTCGTATACAGTATTATTTTGTCATTGTGAAACGTCTACAGTTTGAAGGTGTATCTACATTGAATGCTGCTGCCGCCGAAAAAGGGTTCTTGGTTCCGTATATTCCGATCAATGGCTGAATCGAATACTCAACGTAGGCCCTAGTCAGCAGATGAAACATTATTTCTCTCGCAAATCCGTTGACGAACCGACGCCAATATCCGCGGTTTTACAGATTTCTCCAAGTTTTTCATCTGCGTTTCTAACGCTGCGAAAATTCGGAAATATTTGGACGATACGACGTTTAAAAATCCTTATAAGATTTTTCGCATTGAATTTTGAGCACTTCCTGTCCCACAACGGGATATAAAGGACGTGCAGCTTTTTCTCAATCAATGGGTACACTTTGATTGCAGCAAGGTCGAGTATAACGATACATCGACCGAGCTTGGGCGTGTCATTTCTTCCGTATCATTTTAAAATTGTTGCGAATATCATGCAGTAAGGTTATCATCGTGACGACAACCCCATGACCTGCCGTGGAAGTTGAAGTCTTCTAGAACGAGCTCAGGTGAGAGTAGGGCTTTAGTGCTATCTAAAAGGAGCTGTATCTGAAGGCAATTGCCTTTGGGTATGGCTTGAAGGGAAAATTTCAATATCTGGTACTCAGGAAAGGTTACCAGGTTTTACACAATGAAAATATATCACTCTGCGAATTGTTTATTAAAGGTTTCAAATAATCGATTACACTTCAAATGATCTGTGACTTCGCTCGATAAATTAGCCATCGAAGGATACGATCGCTCAAGCAGAGCCATTTAGTAGAAAATGCTTCAAAAGTATTCTCACTGTTGAAAGTTTCTGATATCTAGTCCACGTTATCAGAGAAATGTATCCGTCCAGCGCGAGGTGTTTTTAAGCTGTAGAGCCTTCATTTCTACTGCGACCATTTAAAGGAATATTGTGGTATGACTCAATTTGATGTTATGCACCTCAGCTTTCCCTTCATAATTGAGATACGAAGGGCCTTGTCTGATTTTGCCTATTATCCCAGGTAGAATCAACTCGTTTAATGAATCTGATTACTAGGATTTGATTGCCAAATCTCAGAGGACTGTAGGAAGCCTTTTCCAAGAATTGAATATCTGTAACTAATAAGAGCGCTGCAATCACAAGGTAGATGCTCCGCAGTCTCATTCCTAAATTGACAGAAACGACAACTCGGACTTTGAATTTTTCCCATTTTATGTAGATGATATCTACTAGGGCAGTGACCGGTAAACAAACCAGTTATTATTCTAAGGTTCCTCTTACTTAGATTAAGTAAAGTTCGAGCGGCTTTGGCACTCGGCTTTATAAATTTCCTTGCCTGCTCTGCAGTATCGGTGGCGTTCCAGCTCGATTCTACCATAGACATTTCCCATTTCCTAAGTTCCATATTTAAAGTACAGGTTGAGACTCCGCAGAAAGGTTCTGTATCGATAAACTCGGTCTCGGAAACTTGTCTTGCCAAACTATCAGCTGATTCGTTTCCTTGAATTCCACTGTGACCGGGAACCCAAAGCAAGTTTTCTTCATTATTCCCTGACAGTTGCTTAAGTAAGGTAATGCATTCCCATACTAACTTCGATTGACAAATTGAGGCTTTCACAGTGCTAGGTTGAATCTCTGGCTGGAATATAGGGATAGTTGGGGTTTTTGATGTCCCATGTGGAAATTCCTGCTAGTTTCTAAGAACTTGAGGAAGTGCTGCAACAAAATCGACAAAAATAGCTAATTTCTTCGATTTTGCAACAGCATTTCCTCGAGTTATTATATTTGGAGGTACATCAAGGGACATCCTCTAACCTTTGCGAGGAAGCTTTGGAGAGGAAATTATTCTCTTCTTTCGAAAATGTATAGGTATTAGACATTTGAAGAGGTTCCCTCAACGAGATCGTCACACTCACTCTTTAATGAACAAGGGAGCGTTAAAATATGCGGGATATGTCGAGTTATCATGCGGAGTTTTCCCTCAGTAGAAAGACTTTTCAGTATCTTCATTGCAAGAATCATTTTCATGATGCTCACATTGTTTGCAGCGATGGTACCCGCGGTACAAAAAAAAGAAAAGCTGGACGAAGTCAATTCGAAGAACAAAATTTGGAAGAGAAGATTCGGCGAAAGGCCCTAAAAGGCCTAATGGAAAATAAGTAGTTTTTTTATACTCCTCGATTTTTGCTGAATGCAATTGCAAGAAGTTCTTGAAAGCAGCCAATCCCATACTTCAGCGAATCTTCGCAATAAAGGCACATGTCAGAGACTACACCATCAATTTTTACTCCCCGAGCGGGTACGTAGACAATATACTTCTACGTAAAACGGAATATGTCTTATTTTCAGTCCGGAAGTAGGTCATCCAGGGATCGATGGTATTAGATGGATGTAGTTCGTATCGAAAAGGAGACTTAGTGGCATTGTTGTTGTCATACGGGAGAAATATCAACCTCCATTGAGCCAGAGGAGATGAGTCATCGGAGAAGTCTTCCCATTAGCCAACACTATCATGCGGGCTTCACTACCCGCGAAAAGATGGTTTTATCGAAGGAAATGGGGATCTAATGCGAAAAATAATTAACAAAGGGGAGAAATTGGTACTTAGCTGCGAAACATTTGTAGTATCAGTAATCAGCAAGCACATCTTCGCAAAGCTGTCGGTCATACATCCCGTTTACAAAAGGTTTTTTTTATTTTGATTATAGAGCTTTTAAACTTAGGGTCATTCGCCTCTTTTCGGGTTATAAAAATCTCTTTTTGAAGAAATCTCTAACCCTATGTAAGGAGTTGGGAATCGAACGCAGGTGAGCTGCGTACAAGGCAATCGATTTACCAACTATGCTATGTCCCCTTTTACAAAAGGTGTTTCCACATAGCATCCAGCTATTATCCGCGAATTTTTATTTCCAATTACACAAGCTTAACTTTCGTCACTTCTGGTAGAAATCACGCATTGCTAGTGATTATATGTGTTTGAAATGCGAATATGTGATAAATTTCTAGTAAAACATATACCTTCGCCCTACGCTTATCTTAGTACCAGTGCCGAGGCTAAAAGTAAAATAATTCATTGAATCTGTACGATTATAATAGGACCAATGATAGTGTATGCTGTACTAGTATGGTGGCCGAAAATAAAGCAATTACAACGTCTGGCCTGTATGGCCATAACAGGAGTAATGTATAGTAAACCAAATTTTGGATTTGAACTGAGACTGGGATATTAATTCTTCAAAAGGACTAAAGAGATTTTTGTAAACGAATTTGTTTTGCTTCTTATTCCGCTTCAGAGTGGAATTTCATGAAAAATACACATTAATCCACATCTTTACCCTTCGCAGAAGCAGTTCGAAATGTTTTCTGCGTTGAAATTATAGCGAAACTCTATTACCCCTTTTGAAAAGTTAATATGAAATTTATTGTTGATGTCAAATGTCTTAGAAATGCATGAAACGACGGGTCTTGTATCTTCCGGTAAATAATCTTTTGTCAAAAGTTGCCTGTTTACTGCATTTTATTTTTAAACTGGGATTTTCAAATGAAAATTTAAAAAAATCGAATTGACACTAGATTACGACATAGCATGGATTTCTAAGATATTTGGCATACATAAAAGTTTAAAGCTGCATTTCCAAACTCAAGTCCATTTTGCATAGCAACTTTTTTCGAGGTACCAATACTTTTGAGGTAAGTCTGGTTTAAAAATTCAGGTTAATCATAAATATTGGCACTCTACAGTATATCAAGTATACTGAGGTGACAATTCTAGGAGCTTTGATCTGATTGGTGGATTATTCATTACACACATCCATCTTTTTGCACATGTGAGTGAAACAAAGATGATTTTGTGATCTATTGCCGATGCAGTGTTTTACATATTCTTCGTTCCAATTTCTAAGAAAATAGGTTGTATCCTCTCATACATCGAGTGAAAATAAATGACCACATTATTCCTTTACTGTTCAATTTAGGCTTGTCTTTCAAATTATAAATAATTTCTGTCCTCTTCCTTTATATTCTTCGGTTTTCACTTTGCATCTGGCTCTAGTCCTGTGCTTAAATTAATTCTCTTGAAATGACCCAAATGATCCTAAAATGGATTTCGAACATCAAACACTCCGACTTTCCATGTAAACTCACTCGGTTTGACCATATCCGATCTTCTTTCGGATCATAGTCCGGTAAGTATTCGAATATTCTGCAAGAACTGGCGCAGCTGTGACAGATCTGGAAAGTTCGCCCAGATAAGCTTAGAATTGTGACATTTTGTCGAAAGTAAACCGATGACGTTACTGGTGATATGCCTTTTATGAAGAACTACTGCGTTTACATGCCCGGTCACAAAGTTGAGATCGATGGTGTAGTTATCGATTCGAACTTGGCATGCGTGGATGCACTGAGAGACGGGAATGGTCATCCCTTCAAGCTCGTGTCGGGTGACCTTCGACGAGACTGCTTTGCGTCTTCTTCGACAAGGATCGTCTGCCTGATCGATAGTTGTAGCAATAAATTTCTCCCTTGAGAGTAGGGATGGGAATACCGAGGCATCTAAAAAAAACCGGTGTTTCCGGTATTGGAAATGAAAAAAACCGATAAAACCGGTAACTAGAAAGAATAGTAAGTGGTATTTTCAATGCACCTTGGTTTGGTGCTAAATCACATTTTACTAACGAAATAATCGTTCATCACACGTTACTTAAATATTTCTCATGTATTTCGGTAGCTTGTTTTTGCATCGTAACCTGAAAAGTGGGAATGGTGGCATGTTGTCTAACTCACTTATTGGACTACAAAGCATGCAGGTTAGCTTGATTTCGGTTTACAACTTCAAATGCTTCGACAGGTTTCAACAGAAGTTTGGATTGATTCCAGCGCATCAAAGTTTTAGATTTGTTATAGGTCCGGTTTATCTAAGTCAAATTTCTCACAGACTCACAGGTCACCTAAAAGGTCATTTGAGCAGTCATACTTAGTATATGAAACCGCTTGAGCATCAATTCCACCTCGTCGTAAAAACAGCGTATATTTGCTACTCCTTCCAATTTATTTTTAACGTGACCTGTTGTAATATCGACGGATGCCTTTTGAAAAAAATATTCACTTGTCTTTATTAAAACTGTAGAATTTAATAACAGAATTCTATTAAAGTATCGAGTTCTACAAATTTTCACAGTAAAGAACAAAAATATGAATACAAATTGAAATATGTGTTAATGGGGAATTGATAGATTTTGTTTTGCATAATATGATATATACTGCTTCATATAAATGTTTTGGGTTGTTATATCGAGCTATATTCCACCGCTTAAAACGTGTCACAAAACAGGTTTACTTACCCTAAATGGAACCTTATTATTGAACATTACAAAGTGAAAAGGTTTCAAAGTATTGCAAAAGCTTTGAAGTTTTAAATAGTTCATCCTAACAAAAATACCGAAAATACCGGTTTTTCGCACTTAAAAAACCGGTATTTCGGTATTGGATGTTTGGACGGTTTTACAGGTTTTCGGTAACGGTAAAACCGGTACTCCCAACCCTATTTAAGAGGTCACTTCGAAATTTGAGAATAAACAAGGAGTTTCCAACGCTTTTAGAAACATCAAAAATCTCATGTGGCATATCAACCAGACACTTATTGCAGAACTGATAAGGAACCGACAACTTTATGATATTGCAGAACTCCTCCTGGCATTGAGAAGACTTCAATTTTCATGATAATTGAACTAGCTTACTCTATTATATATGTTCCCCTCGTGTTTCTATGAAACTGAGGAAACGAGCCATGTTCGCTAGTTTTTTAATTTTGAGGTCATTGTCGGTAGGTATTTATTTTTCAATATGACTTTCTTAAGGGGAAGCTATTCTTCTTTTGTAAGAAAATAAGGCAAAGTTTGTTATTTTTTTGTAGAATAATTAATAAACGTAAGAACTTCCGGTTTTGATGGTACAGTATACCTCGATTTAACATACATTTTCCGATTCAATCATGTACGTTAAATCGAATTTTATGTAAAATCGAAACACAAAAGAAATATTTGTTTTCGAATAGAATTATTTTTTTTATTCATCACACGAATTATTTACGAGGATATTACTGATTGTATCCACCTAGCAGTGACATAGAAACCACATATTCACAATTAAACAATTAGATTGCTCTTCTGAACATAAACAGCATATTTATCTTAACCTTGCCAAGTATTCGCCAATTCTAACAGATATTCATTTCATAAAGTTCGTCGCAAAATTTTCTCAGAATTCAGAATAACTTATAAGAATAGTCAACAAAGTTGGATTAATCATTGTCTGCATGAAGAGCACAATGCCTAATTTTAGTAAGTAAGAAATTTTGTGTTTCTATTTTGTCTCATCATTATCTTGGTAGACCAACCTGTCCGTCGGATAATCGCAGAATTAAAAAAGAGAACACTACTTGAGTTCACGAGCAAACGACTAGTCACGAAGTTTTTTAAGCACAGGAGTTCTACTTGCAGAAAAGAACAACCAAATCGAGCCATTGTAGCGCTGTAGTTCTCCTTAAGGAAAAAAGTTGGATTAAATCATTTGGACACGACAGATACAATACCTCAGTTTAAGTCGAACTCATCAGAATGAATAAGACATTCTAATTACAATAAAAAAATATTTAAAAAAAAAGTTTAATCCTTATGTACGACGAGGAGGTGGAATTCACTAGAATGTTGATGTCACTATTATCGATCTCCAAAATAGCCGCGTGGCATGTGATGTCTAAAGCCAAGAATTGATCCACTGGTTTCCTGCTCCCACGTTGTAACAGGCGACAAAAACAGAAATCTTCTTTTCATTTGTTTGGATCTGTTTCCTTTTATATTTATTGGATCTATCTCCTAGATTTCTATTTAAACGTGAACTTTTATTATGGTACTCCTGGGGACCAAGTATCCAGAGTCTTCGATCATCTTAAATCGTACGCAAATGCCAGTACAGTTTATTCGAATCCCAATCTCTACTAACGTCCATTCTCTACCTGTTGCAGTTGTTGAGAGTAATATATACAGATATACAGAATACGCAGTAATATATATAGAATATAATCACAATCAGTGTCGGACTAACATTGCTTTTGTATGCTTCCTCTGTTTAGATTAAGTAATGACTGGCACCGGTATTGATGAATAAACACCGTGAGCTTACCAGGAGTCATACATTGAAGGAAGACTTGTGTCTTCCATCATTATCGCCTATTACATCTTTTTTTTTTTTGCAAGAGGAGTCGATCCACAACGAAGTTTTTTTGTTAAATGTCCACATGCACTGAGAAATTCACCTGTTCAATAAAGCCTGAGAAAAGATATTATCTTTAGCAGAAATCGAGCTTACGTTCTTTCAAGCTCTAGTTGGGTGCGTTAACATCGAGGAACTGTCTTGACTTCATTACAAATTTCCAACAGTTTCGTAATAACCGCTACAGCCCCAATGCCTATTAGTGGGACTCACCGTCCGCCAATATCTCGTCACCGCCCTATACCTTCCATCAACCATATCTTTATCTATTTTTAACTTACTCTATTTTTAGCTTACACATAAAAACCCATTAAACTATTATCAGGAAATAACTTGAACCATAAATTCGTGTATTCATTTTGTTGTGCGGTATCAAAATAAGAATGTTTTGTATCTCAGAATCTTGAACATAATCTAGCGAAAAAACGAAAATAAATTATGTTTCTTTAAGCATTGGAAGTGGATCAGAAAATAAAATTGATATTGATTCTTAACATTTCATTTTAGTAACATTGACATTAAAAAAAAATTAAAAAAATTTACGTGTGTGTTAAATCGAGGTAAAAATTATGTTAAATCGAAATATGTTAAATCGAGGGTATGTTAAATCGTGAGTATGTTAAATCGAGGTATACCTGTAATAGGTTTATTATCCAAGATTGCGTAAAAATATCTGGTTGAAATTTTAAAGGGCCGCTTCAAAATGGCGATATTCGTCTCCCTCAAGCAAGCAAGTTCGTAATTTTCGGACCATTTTACCCAGATACTGATCTCTATGAAGTCTTGAATAATAAATAAATTTAACGATCCAGAATTTTTTGCGCCTTTTAATTTTTTCACAAAGAAATAACAAACTTTACCTTATCTTCGCCCAAAAGAAAAAGAACCTCCCCTTAAGATTTTTCATATTTTAAATTAAAGTTGATAAAATTTAACATTTTTCAAACAAGTTGCATTTTTATATGAGCTACTCGGAATTTTTGCTTAAATTTTTTTTTGTTGTCTAACTTATGTATTCTGCAATTGATATAAGCTATTTTATTTTTATAAACTTGGGCCATTTTTTGTATATATTTAGAAGCACGTTGGCAACTTTCCCAATTGGCCTGACGTTTCGTTGGTGACGGAGCAGCCTGTGTGGACTTTTAGTTATTCGAAAAAACGCTCCACAGAAATCACCCGTCATCGATGACTATCTATAGGTGCTTAGTAGCAGCTTACAGTAAGTCGCCACCATTGATTGTCACTACCGCCCGTCACCACCCTTTCATGATCACACCCAACCGACGTTCAAGCGCACCGATGGCGCTTGATACTTTATGACGACACGCAGTCCACCAAGCGGTTACGGTTAGGTAAGCCGTCGCGTCGTCGGTCGCATTGAATTTTGATGGCGGTGTGCGGGCCGAGCAGCAGCAGTGGCTTGCTCGCGCACATGGTCCGAATGATTTTGACATTGAAGCTTGATTTTCAACACCGGGCTCCATCATCAGCACCCACCATGGTGTGCGAGGTATATGTCGGTTCGTTTTGTGGAAATCAGCCCCCCGCTGCCAAATTTCAACTATTTTCATTCAACACCAATGTTCTGAACACTTATCGGTACACCGAAATGGTTTAACATTGTCGCATTTCTCAATCACAACCAAGCGGCTCACTAAGCGGATATACATTTTCCGCTGCACGCGGTCTCATTGTTGTGTGTTACCGCATCGATAGTTGATGACGAATGCAATGCGGTAATTTATACTGTTTCACCAGCCCTTTTGTTACTAATTCGATGGTAACCTTTGTTGTTTTTATGTGATAATTATGTTTCGGCACAATACTAGTCACCATGAAGCAGCATTTTGCAATGAGCACTGTTTTCAAATGTCGGTTAAATTATTTTGTTCAAAATCCATTAATTAAGTTATATGCCTGGTTCCAGGTAGAGAAAACATCAAAATATAGTGTCTAAAAATTCTACGTTGACGGGTCTTAACATCAATATTAAAATTCATACATTTTACACAATTCTATTAAATTCATTGTTAACATTATTTTGTGACAGGTTAAGTCATCATAAGTACCCAATAAACCAACATCATCAATCCGGTAACTACTAACATCAAGTGGGTTGGCTGCCGGAGACGCGCGAATAAGGCTACAACCTAATTTCATTAGGTAACCTATTAAATAAAGTTCACACAACAACAAAATTTGAACCGCTAAATTGCTCATTTTTGAAGCGTGCTTTACAACCGGACCGAAGCACTGCCGACGCCACCGCCGGTGCCAAATCGGCACACATATTTTGGTGCGTCTGTGTGCTCATACGCAGCACCTAGGTTGATGCGTGTTCAAACAACACGTCCAAAATCTACACACATGCTTCTGTAGCCTGCCTGCTACTGGAAAGCACTCAGACTTTATTTAGATCCGATAATTTTTAGTAATTGAAAGTCGGCATCTTATGCAAAGGCAAAAATCTGCATACATATTTTTCAAATTTATAACCCATATTCATCAAAATGTCCCCATACCGCACGTGTAGTGGATCTGTTTTGAATAAACGTAATTGTGACACCGAAAGCCGAACTCTTATTTCACGAACCGGCGCTAAATACCAACACACGCTTCCTCATACCGACCGGTTGTGGTCGTTCGTTATCACTCATATTTGTAATAATCTGTTGAATCCAGTAAAGTGTATTGAAATTTCGCTCGTAAACGATATTAGCCGTGACCTAAATCTTGTTTTTTTTTTGAAGACTTTTCCGTTTCGCTTATGTTCGACACCTTTCGCGGTCGTGTTTCGTCCTCCTTTCTCGTGCTGTGACGCCGCCGCGCCGGAATGATGGATAAGTTGCCGAGAATGAGTTTTGGAAGATTGATGCCTACGGCGGCGGCGTCATTCGATGCGCGAGAGAATGGTTTTTATTATCAGTGGCAAAAGTTTGCGGGGTGTGCATCCGCGAAGTATGTGAAATACGGATTGTTGATAGCACATACGACAGATATTTTATGCACTGAATTGTGGATATTTGTTTTACAGAGCGAAAACGAACTGTCAAAATGTACCGGCAAACGATCGAGTTGGAAAATAAATGTTTGCACCATCGCCCTCTCTAGCTAAGAATATTTGGTTGCGTTCAAATTGGGTCAATAAGTCATATGTCGCGTTTAGTCCTTTCGGTTCTGCGACAAATCACTTTTTTGTAATGATACCACTATTTCTGCTAACGGGTAAAAGCCTTCGAGTCATTTGCAGTCGACTGCAACGAAGTTTGAATTGTTTCAATGATTACCTGATCACATGAAAAAATTTCAACAAATGCAGCTAAAACACAATTAATTGTTTTACCCCATATGCCAAGAGCTACATTTCCTAAAACAGACAATAATCATATTGTTAGATTGATTGGGTTGAATTTAGCGTGGTCAGATCAAGCTGAATACTCGGGTTTCATTTATGATTAGAAACTTACATTCAATAATCACATTGAAGGAATCCAAGTACAATGCAACAAATATATAAAATATTTACTCATTTTTGCTGTTTTCAAAAATGGTGAGGTAAACCCAACCGCCTATGTTTTTGGTTGATTTAGTGCAGATATTACCCAAATCTTATGGTTGTTCAATGATAAATTAAAGAATGTTATGTTGTTCAATTGTAACATAAAGAAAATGGAATGCAATGTCAATCTTCGAATGTCAAAATCACGAGCAGTGGCACGTAAAAATATTCCCTTTTGCATTGGAACAATTGCTCGACGAATACTATTTTCATCACGTTTTTATGTTTTTCGTTTGTAATTATGAACCATTGTGCAAAAAAAATAATAATTATAAAAATATTTTTTAAATTGACAAATAAACATTTTCATAGCAAAAAAGCGGTCAGATTTACCCCACTATTTAGAGGTCGGAGTTGCCCCACCGCGTCATTTTTCATTACGAAGCGATTAAAAAAATTATAAAAAAAGTTGGACTAAATACATCTATGCACTTTGTAGGACTTAAATCAAAGAAATTATATCCACTTACATTTTTTATGCTATCACTTTAAAAATCAGAAAATCAAATCAAAAGTTGTAAAAACACACTTATTATCGTTTGAGCATCTCAATGTAGACTAATAAAATGCTGTCATGACACCATTATGATTACTTTCGATGCTCTACACGACAACATTGATATTTGTTTCTCGTAATGCTCCCGATTTTCGATAACAGAGGGGGTCGGGTTTACCCAACGGTCGGATTTGCCCCACCTTACCCTATGATTCCAAAATGTAGCTGATGGTCCAAACTAACAAATGGGACCTTTGACCGACAATTTTTTTCACATCTAACCATCTAAAAAGGCAATTTGCTTAGGTAGGTCCGAATTGCCCCGGGTTCCTCAATATTAATCGTTAAATTTGGATCGATAACGTCTTCGGAGAATTTCGTAGAACATTATCAACACTTTCATATGGTTTTGTGATTTTAATTACTAATTTCCCAAAAAAGAGATATAGTACCTACATTCTTGCATATATTAAGATTGTGTCTACGGAAACAAATACAGAATAAGCTTTTGCCAACAACTTTGACGAATACATAAAGCCTTTATCTTTAATATGATCTTTAATTATCATCCTGACAAGCTTGGTATGTTCCGTAAAAAGGATCGAATTATCCAAAATTTCAACTTTTTATATTACAATATTGGCTTATCTCGTGTATTTTCGATTTATTAGGTAATTTTTGAAAATAATTGTCTTTCAAATAGTTATTGGCTGTTTACGTTAAAACAGCGGAATTAACGTCAATAACGTTTTCGAAATGCTTATCAAAAATAGCATGATCTTTTATTTGCTGCTATTATTTTAGTAATTAATCCTCCTAAAAGTGAGAATTTTCTCTTTTAGATAGAAGCCTCACTCTTTAAGGGGGGGGGGGTGTTAAGGGTTTCAGCAAGAAAAAAATACTACTTTACTTTTTTGCGATTTTTTACAGCGAATTAATCAAAAATTTTGTGTATTATAAAGCATCATTTCAATAACATTCTGTGATTTTTTCATGCATAAATATCGACGAGCGACTCGGTGACGAAGTTTTTTGTAGAACATCTCCGCAAAAAACACGATTTGCGGTGTTACCTACCATTCAAAAACTACTCAACCGATTCTTTTCATGAACATTTTCATCAACATTGCATGAACATTGTATGTAAAAAATACCTAACCCCTTTTTGTTGTTTTGAGTTTTTGTGAAAATTTTTCAATTAAGGGTGCTTTTTACTCAATTGAAATAAAAATTGCTAACTTTCACGAAAAATTCGGCCATTTTTAATGAGTCTGACTCCTGAATGTGGATTACAAAATATTCGCTAGAATAATTAAAAACAGAATTAATCCCTTGCTCCCTTTGGTACTATCAAAACATCAAAAATGCTCCAATGGGAAGCGTAACATATTTGAAGCCAGTGCTCGAATACTTGACCGCTGTTGTGAACTGAAAGCGAGACGTGGGAATGCACTGCTGGTTACTTTTGATTTCGACCATGCTTTTGATAGGGTAGAGTACAACTTCCTGGCAGGCACCATGGTAAAAATGAATTTTAATCCTGATCTGGTTAACTTTCTAATGTACTGTACAAACAACAATTTTTCAAGGGCGCTTATCAGTGGTAAACTGGAAAATGAAATAAAAATAGAGAGATCTGTACGACAAGGGGATCCACTATCAATGCTTTTGTTTGTAATCTATTTGCAACCATTGCTTGATAAAATGCACAGAGAATTTCCACATGCTGTTTTGAACGCTTACGCTGATGATATTTCTATGTTTCTCGGCAGTGACTATCAGGTGCGAGCTGTACTAAACACCTTTAAAGCATTCGGATTTGCTTCTGGGGCAAGAATAAACACCCAGAAAACTAAAGCCATAAGGATCGGTTTGATACGAGGGTTCCAAACGTGTATGTGGATGAACAACGTTCGAAATCTGAATCTCGTACAAAAAGTGATTTTGATAAATACCTACATAACATCGAAGCTATGGTACATAGCATCTATAATTCCACTTCCAAACAAGCATAGTGGAAAGTTTATCTAGAGAATCGGATCATTTCTATGGTATGGGAAAAGATGGACCAGGATAGCTTTCGAAACGCTGATACTTCCTAAACACAGAGGAGGGTTAAATTTACATTCACCATCGATCAAAGCCAAGGCTTTGCTGAATGATACAAATCGCTTCAGAACTCCCTTTTCTTTGGAGTTTCTTAGAACACAACGCCAATCCCCAAAATCTACTGGCCAAACCCCGGAAATACGAACACATTCGAACAGTGGTGAAAGAATCAGCTTTTCTAACTGATGAAATCGCAAGAACGCCTAGCTCCAGTAGGGGAGAGTGAGGGCACTTGATCCTTGGGGATATTTGATTCCCTGGCCATATCTCATAATCTATACGAATAAAGTTATCACAATATAAAAAGAAAATTTGTATTTGCTCGTTTATGATGTTTGAAAAACAAATCTGATGTATTACATTTGGTTTGGAATAGTTGTGATATATTTTAGAAAATATGTGTTTAAATCCATCTCGAAGATCTTTTTACAAATTTTTTGAGCGATTGTATGAGATAGTCGAACTAATTATTTATGAATATTTTCATTTACGATTACTTTCTAAAGGCTTTTGTTTAGAAAAACACGTTCTTTGAATAAAAAATTTCACAAAATATACAAATAAATTTTACTTTTGTTCACCTTATACAACAGGTATCTTTGATCCCTGTGACAATGGGTATTCTTGATCCCTATCATTAGTTCTCTCAAACACTTTCGAAATGTATAGAAATAGAAAAGCATTATTTTCATAAAGTACCGGGCTCTATTAATTGATCTAAAATGTTTTTTCCGTGAACAAATCATGATATTAGTTATTGAAAGTTGGAAAAGCTAGTTAAACAGCACTGATTTATTATAAATTATTATAAAAAAAACAAAGGTGGAATCAAGCGTACCCACTCTCCCCTATAATATACAACAGCTTCCTAAAAAAACTGAAGGAACATAAAATAGTGAGGAAGAATCCACTACGCGACTAGAAGAAAGTATTTAAACACATCCACTCCAAGCTGCCAAAATCGGATCAACGATCTGCGTGGTATTCAGTTGTTCATCGCAAGAGCTACTCTACAAACGGTAAGTGTGCTGCGTTTTCTCCCTGGACTATATTGCTTATGTTCGATTGAAATGAAATATGCCGAATAAAATCTTCAAGAAGAGTTGCATAACAAATAAACCTACAGCATTACAATAGCATTATATCAGCTTTTCATTTCCTCTATAATGGCACTAAATGCACTTGTAAAGCTTACATGCTTTAAAGATCCTTGAAGCATGTACGCGTTATATCAGCTTTATACACGCATATAGAGCAAGCGATAATGCTATATTTCGGCTACGCAGTTATGCATTATTGATGCTAATATAGAGCTTTATTGCGTTGTTAATGCTGTAATGGAGTTTCAATGCAACATTAGTGCAAATGTATAGCCAATATAGTGCAATGGCTTAATGCCTATGGTTACTCACATAATGTTATTGAAATAATGCATTATAATACAAAAAAGTTTTGATTAATTCGCTTCACCCGAATTTGTAAAAAAATCGCAAAAAAAGTTTTTTTTCCTTGCTGAAACCGTTACCCTATAGCTAATTATATTTCAATAACCCTCGAAAATATTTTATTTTGAAATATCAGTTCAATATATTCTATAAGTTATTCCAATAGTCAAAATTCACAATTTTTGTTTACGCAAAAAAAATTCTTATTTCTAGTATTGTCGATGATATTGGATTTTTTTAAAGCAATAGTTTTTTTTTAAATCATCTATAATTGTACTGGAGACACCGAGAGATAAGCGAAGTCTATTGAATTTTATTGTAGTTTTGCCCGTTTAAAAGTTATTACTTTGGCTAAGCTGACCAACTCTGACGAAAAATTCCGTACGCTGTGCGAAATGTTTGCCTGAGCGTGATGAGCGATTACGTTTCGCTGCGGTATGGTGTATGGAATTTTTCGTCAGAGTTGATCAGCTTAACTTTGGCTAATTTGATAAAAATTTACCCAATAACTTCTAAGTCGCAAGAGATAGACCAACGATATCTTCTGAAAAGATATATACCTTGAGAAGACGCACAACTTTCAGAAACATGCTAGAGCTTTATCTACGATATTTAAGGATATTTATTAAAAATAATTTTGAGATGTTAACAAACAACGCACTATGGCCCCAAAACTGTATTTAGGATCACAAAACTATCTTCAGGAATCAGCAGCGACTGGCTCAAATGGCACGTTCCCCATGTTGATCGGAGATTTGGATTTGTGTCTTGCCATAATTTGTCCTTTCGTCATTTCCCTGATAGGCAGGATTGGGTAAGTGGTAAGGTTAGGGATAAGGGAAATAACGACACAGAGGACATAGACAATACGGAAGCATTCTTCACTCCCAAGGGAATAAAGACACTTATCGATGAGCGGATATATCAACACCCCAGAGGGGATATTGAGATAACAGAACGACAACACCCGAAGAAATATTGTCATTCACATTCGGTTTAAACCGATTTAGGTTTATAAACTTTCGCCGTGACTTTTTGGAAGCCAAAGTTAAGTTTGTAACCCAACGACACAAAGAATATAAACAATACGGAAGTATATTTCATTCCCAAGGGAATAAAAGACACATCGATTTACGGATATACCCCCGAGGGGTTATTCAGATAATAGAACGATAACGTATCCGAAGAGATATTGTCATTCAAATTCGGCTTAAACCTATGTAGGTTTATAATCTATCGTCGTGACATTTCAAAGCCATAGTTCAGTTTATAATCCTTTTTCGCTAGAAATCCCAGAGAACGGGCGTCGATACTGCAAAAATACTGCTGTATTTTCTCAGTAAGCGACTTGGTTCTCAGAACTTCCCATCAAACTGCCTACGAACCAGGATTATGGAACTCTAGCCTCATCAAAACATCAGTACTCTTCAAAACACTTTCTTTGGGATTCCACGGAATGTGAATGCCTTATTCTAGTGAAGCCTATATGGTTCGACAATAAAACGGAAGTCCCCTGCCTTCTCACTTATCTCCTCCAATTTCTATTTAAACCAGGTACAGCTTTGTTCGTTATCCGGAAAGAACCAAACAATACCATACCTAGCCAAACTCACTGAAACTGGGGATGAATGCGTTAGGAGGGTTTGAAAGGAGTCACTCGTGAAGATCTTTTAACAGATCATCCTACAGCGCAATCGAAAAGTGACCTTTCTCCAACCTTGCTTGCTATCGATAAGTATTGAGACTTGAAGACTGTATACAATGAGCCGAAGCAGTGTTGAAAAGAGCACCTCGGCGGTTGTGCTTCTTTTCTTTGATTTTGATCAATTTGTTTTTTTTTTGGTTTAGAAAGAGCACGTTTCTCGCAACTACCAGTATTACCACCTGATGTTGTGGGAAGTGACTCAATATTCGATTAGCCGAAAATCCAAAAAGAATCCACACGCATCAACGGTTTGATCAAAACGAGTGAGAATTTACAATCTAGCAAAGTCCACACAATTAAATTCAATTTTTTCTACCACCTATTCAAAATTGAATTATCACACAGTAGAACCGCTACCTCTAGGCGTTCAAATGATCAAAGACGATGTACTTATGATCAGATAACGACGGTTCAAGCTCGTTGGGAACGAGCCAGTTTGCCAAAGCATGTGTAATACAGTCAGAGCAGAGTATTACAACTAAACAGTCCATCAATTCGGTTCTCAAATTGATATCTGAGCTTCTTCAAATTATGTAGAGGGTCAGAATATATTGGCTCAAATGGCACGTTCCCCGTACATAGTCACATGTAGAGGGTATTTGTATCACTGTCGATTAATGTAATGTGGCAGAAATGGAAACGTATTTCTGCCACAGTATGATACAAGCCTTTTCAAATCATCAGGAGGTGATGATTCATTATGCGGCGAATGTGCCGAACAATAGACGTATTTCCTGTTTATGTAATCAACAGTTACATTGACTGTGCCAACACAAATATCACGAGTTTGAGGTCGGATAAAAGATATGCGTCGATACCACTATTCACAAGTTCACATGCACGAGGCATTCAGCGTGGATTTGTCATGCCATTTGGGTGTAAGCTACGCAGACGGGGTTAAATAACTTTCCCAAAGAAGTTTGCTTCATGAAAGTACGGTTCTTGAACCTACGAAGCTTTTGCTTCCTGCAAAAGGCGGGATAGATTGATTGTTTCTGTACGTCTATTCTGAAGATTAATTTGGGCTACTCGAACCATGGTCGATCAGAGCATTGCACATTTCATCACCGGCACGTATTGTACAGCTATTAGAAGATACCAAACCTCGTTGGCTTATAATCGCCTATAGCTTACCGTTAACGATCTGGACTAGCTGAAGTTGCATAGGGGATCAGTAGATAATTATGCTTGGGAATAGCGAAACATCTCTCAATGTGCAACTCCTGGTAATCCTAGTGTTTATTGATCAATACCGACGCCGACCAGGCCCGAATGTAGATCGCGGAAGGAAAGGAAAGGAATGTTAGTCCGATACTTGCTTTTGCTAGAGATATATGGCCTCTATCAAAAGCAAGTATCGGACTAACATTCCTTTCCTTTCCTTTCGCGATCTACATTCGGGCCTGGTCGGCGCCGGTATTGATCAATAAACACGACAGCGCACTCCACAAGTGTCATGGAAGGTGGATATTTGTTACTAAATATAGGGATGCGATTCTTCTTCATGTTCTAATTATTTTCCATCAGTCTATCGCTACGAAGCCAAAGACCTATAACAGAGAGGTGACTCCACTGGCTGGACTAGATATCGACCCATCAACTCATGGACCAGAGACCAACGGCTGTACTTCCCTTCCGATGGAAGACGTGGCCATAGATTTTTTCACCGAAGAAAAATCTTAACGACCTCGGCTGGGATTGAACCCAGACCGACTGGGATGGGGGGCAAACTTTCCCCTAACAAAAAAAAGATCACGTCATTTCGAAAACCGTCGTCAATTTGGAGATTTAGGATCTTCGAAAAATTCTACAAATTGGTCTTATATCCTTCTAGAAGTAGTCAGGAAGAATTAACTTTTCAAACAAATTTAGTTCAAGACATTTTCAGCAAATCGTTGCGTTTATTCTGATGTTACTGTATACGATAAATCGCTTCTGTTGTTCATAAACAATAAAATTAACATTTTGTCGATTCTGAATTTAAAAATAATTAGAAGAAAATCGGATATAAGAAAATTTCGAAAATATCGTTATCTAGCTCGATATGATGCATATATAAGGTAATAAACCTATTTTTCCCATGTTGCTATTATGATTTCCAATAATTGGTTAGAGAAGCATCTGTTGCCAAATGGTATGGCGACAATAGGAGACTCGATTCGAGATTTCGCTGCGCTCAAACATGAGAATTTTGATTCATTTTCAGGGCATTTGTGTTATTATCGTGGTCCTTAACAACGAAGCAAAGCTGTTGGATGGAGATTGGATGCATTTCATCGGTTATAGGCCGAGTAATTAATGAATTAGTGACGCACCCTTCATAATAGGGTGAAAATAAGAACTTTACCCTACCTTTAACAAAGTTATTTTAAGTGACATTCTCAACAATGTTTCTAAAAATACATTATCTCTTACTATTTTTTTCCATAAGAGTATGCATCACTAAACTACATTTATCAGAATACGAGAAGTTTCATGTTAGAAAACTTCTTCGAAGCATTTAAACCTTCAAAGAAGACGGTTTCGGAATTATTTAATCCATAAGAAATTTTTTGAACTTTTATTTTACTTTAAAAGTTCATTTTCTTAATCTGTTAAAACATATTATAAATTAATGTTATCTAAATAGATTTAAAAACTGTTCTATATTGATTTTTCTTCTATGTAGATTATTTTATCAAAGTTACATCAAATTCTAGTATATTCAAAAAAACAATCGATTCTCATCAAAAACCCCTCCAAACTGAATTTCTGGCGACACCACTGTATTCAACTTTTTAGCCTAAGCTGTAGTTTCGTTTTGCAGAATAACCTAAACCAGGAGAAAGACGCTTTTATATGTGGAAGATGACAAAATAGTGGTAAGACTACACGATATCTCAACCTGTACCTGCCACGAGATCATTCAAAACTAAATGCAGCAAAAAACAGAGCCAGGCTTTTGATTCAAAATCGGAAAAAAGATTTCGCTTTCGCCTTATCACCATCACGTGCTTGCTTTCCGAGACGACACTCGAGACAAGTAAGCTGTGTATGCGTTCACATAAGACGAGTGACTTTTTAAATTTAGTGTCTAACAGGTACCAAGACCGGGTCAGTTAGTGATGAGAAAAATTCGAAATATGAAATTCAACATTATTTACAAGAAATATAGCTTTGAATTAATTTCAAATCAAAGCTTTATCAAAGCTTCAAAGCTTTAAGACACTTAGAATTGCAAACAAAATATCGTATCGTAGCCGTGCCAAAAAGGCTGAATAAAACACTAATTTATTTATATGCCGTTAATATATTGTATTGTAAAACTAAAAAAGTCCCATGGCTCAGTTACACCAGCGTATCGAGCCATGTCAAATAAACGAATTAGAAGATACTTTACCATTCTTTAGATATCATTAAAACATTGTAGTTTGGATGTACTAAGTGTTTTTACCTAATAATTTCTGGATTGATATAGATGAGCGCATCACTCCCTGGAGCCTACCATCCATATGGTTATATTTTGATAACGAAGCACTACGCATATGATTCCCTGCACGAAACATGACATGATTATTATTATTGCTTTTCAACGCACAGTGATTGATGTTCCAATTAAAATTACTTCTTGGTTACCACCGAAAGTGATTCGACTTCTGCTTTCTTCTTCTACCAGAAGCAGCACCCAGCAGCGTAAGTGTGGGTTAAACGATCGTACAATGAATTGTGAAACTTCATTGAAGGAAGATATGTGCCATTGTGCCTGTATACTGTGTACAAGAGTGGCCGACTGCCGCACCGTCTACCAACAAACAGCGCGAAATGCTGGTGACTTGACTGAGGAGGAAATGCAAATAATTGATCTGCACTCTCGCATCCGGGGTGGCGGCCGTCTGAGAGAGCGATAATAACTTTTTTTTTCTTTCTCGTTTCCCCACTGCAACGGATGCTTTCGATTTTTTTTTTTGATTTTATGTACACTGAAATTGAAACTCAATATAAAGTGGGCTAGAGAAGAAAAACCCGCGCGGCTAATCTAAACAGCCAAATTCGCGGTCAAGTTGATGTTAGAGCTGCGTTAAGTGCGCACGAATTCGCACACTTTATCACCACTTTCTCGGGCTTGCGTTGCTCGTATTCGATTACTGTGGGGGCTGTGCGAAAGCGAAACTGCTCCCTCGAAGCGATAGGAGGTGTCGAATTCTTTTCTTTTAATTTTAGTTGCGGTGGGTCGGTTTTGTTCCAGTTTTGTTTTCGTAGCTATTTTTAAACTTTTCTACGGTAAATTCAGTAGTAAGAGATAAAAAAAGCCTCACCGCCGAGCTCGTTATCATTGCTTGTGCTTTTGGATGTTTTCTTTTTAAATGGAATTTTGCTTCCCCATAAAACGCGTAGTTTAGCGACCGACAAAGATGTTATCGGAGGTACGGATTTTGTTTTCAATGTATAAGTAGCGCGTAGCGTAAATTTGATTATATTTGTTTGGAGTTTGTCCGTTTTATTAGCACAGGATATTTCTGTTCAATCAAACTTTTGTGACTCATGAGAGAACAATATGATTACATCGTCAAAAGATAAGAATATCATTCCAAAATAGAACAAGCAAAACTGTACATACCAATGACAATGGTTTTAGCCTAAAGCAACCAGATGTTTTCAGGACAAATGTGTGACGCACTCAAAAAACCTATTAAAATGTATGTTTCCCAAATAATTGCACAGCTTGTGTAAGACTGCGAAACTTTTCGTAAAGATTCATGATCTGCATGGCCATGGCTCATTTTAAGAGTTGAAAAGGGCTCCGCGACAAACGAGATAAATTTGATCAATTTGCACGTTCCCCACGTAGTTCGGAGATTAGGTAGCACGACTCAGAACTTTTATGTATGTTTTGTGCAATATAAATATGTAATATGGGTATTGTGGAATAAAAAAACATTTAAGAGATGCAGAACGATTTACCGAAAGACTTCGAAATCCGTGACTGTCCCACCTAATATGGGACATCTGATCACATAAATGAATGGATTGTTTGGCCCTATTGTATCTGTTTTATAAAATAAGTGAAATACGTTTTTTCGTTACGTAAAGAACAAAAATCATGTGCTTGATTATTGTATTCTATTTTGATTATGGCTTGTACAATGTTTTTACTTGTAAAGCTATTTATTTTTTTGTAAAACTGCGTCACGGTTTCCGCTGTTAGTACTAAATCATTTTTCTATCCGTAAACTAGTTCACAACTTTATGAATATTATTCAAAAACTAAGCGTGGTTCATGATTTCATCCACACATTTAGAAACATTGTTTACGACCTGTTTATACGACGTGATTTATTACACCTTGAATATGATCCGCTCTTCCTAGTTGGGAATTAGTTCACAAAATTAAAAGCATTGATATTCTCTCGTGAACTATTTCAGGAAATTCGGAATACTATTCATGGCACATTTCTTGATTCGTGAACTGGTCCATGAATCTGAATCTAATAGTCCAGATCTGCCGTTAAGGCTTTACTTTACAAATTACTAAAACCGTGACTAAGCTCCTGACATCATGAACGTGAATCACATAACTCCAGAAAATAAGATTGAATTTATAAATAAAATACAACGATGTCATGAAAGGAAATTACGCAACTCGTTACTAACCTTCTGAAATCATCCCTCAATTCGCGGCTTTTTAGTCGATGCAGTTAATACAAATTAGTGTTTCTCAAAATTATAAACTAGCATCATAAAAAACTAAAGATATTCAAGGCACAACCACAGTTACCCTACCAAACATTCAAATGCAACGCCATGCTCTTTTGGCGTGATCCAATTTTGAGAGAACACAAATATTTTCATGAACACGACGTTTCATGTATCATGATGTCGGCAGCTTGGTCACGATTTTCGTAAACGGTTCATTTAACGAAAACGTAATATTTTTCATGATTTTATGAACTGATTTGGAAAATGTTTCTTTATCACGTAGGTCAAAGAGATATCCATTGCTACACCGTAAACTTTTTTATCCTTTATATATTAACAAAAGATATAAAAAAAAATAAAGTAAAACTATTATTTTCGGCCATCAGATCTCATGCACGCAACTTGCCATTGCGTGTGAAGACCATCTTTCACGGTGGAGTAACAATTGTTTGCTCGCCTATTACATCTATTTACTGCTCTTTCGTTGTTGTTGACCTCTCTATTATTGGTTAATTGTGGCGTGAGAGTGCTGATGGAGATGACTGATGATTTGCTGGATGCTGCTTTTATAGTTATACACTCCTTCGCCTACTACCACCTTCTTTCAGCCGGTGCCATCTGGTGGTTCAAAAATACTTATGCGATTATTTAAAAACACACGGTAATTTAAACAATCTTCAAGGATACGACTTCCGACGCTACAGCATCTTCCACTCAATGGTCTCCGCGATACACTGTCAGATGGCTTAGGAATCTGGTCTTGATAAGTGCGTAGGTTGGTTTGCGTAATGTTAGTTCCGTGTGTTTTGAATGGTAGATACGTATAGTGAAGAGACTTTCGACCCACATACTCACTACAAAAATGCCACTGAGAATATCTGAGAAACAGTTTCTCACCGTATGAAGTTTAACAGATTTCACTTGTCCGCATTGTGACATACATTATTAACGAACAACGAACTTGGGGCAAATATGCAAGGCCAGATCGTGTAATCGTTCCTCTATTTTGTCATCATCTATACACACATTTATTATTTATTTATTTCAACGCCGCCAATTTCGAATACGTGTTTTAGGTTATTTATTATTATTTATTTTTAATCTTCGGTATAGGGGAAAGAGGGTAACAGTGGAACTATGAAGTAGGCTAACGACTTTCGACCCACATACTCACTACAAAAATGCCACTGAGAATATCTGAGAAACAGTTCCTCGACGTATGAAGTTTAACAGAATTCACTTGTCCTCACTGTGACCTATATTATTAACGAACTTGGGGCAAGTATGCAAGGCCAGATCGTTTAGTCGTCCCTCTATTTTGTCACCATCTATACACACATTTTTTTTTTTAAAAAAAACTTTTAAAACTAAATATTTTAATAATAACTTCTACGTATGGTTGGAAATGTTAAATCGAACAAAGAAGAAGTTTCGTTAAATCTACGACAACAACTTTCTAGTTGATTATTTCGTCCATATGCAGTACGGTTTGCCTTTTGCAGAGGGAGGTACGAATTAACGCCCGAGAGACGATCTGGACTGTCGATCTTATCTGACAGCAAATCGAAAATAAATATTATTTTTGCAGGAAGATACGGCTAGTCGCCAGAGTCTGCAGACCGAGTAGCGTACATCTATCGACACAAGGCGGCAATATAAATGGATCGTTTTCTGCTGAGAGCGAATCGCACGAAACATCTTTGCATACGTTCTAACCGGTCACTATGAACGGTACGGTATGGTGCCCACATCGTACTCCAGAACGCTTCTGATCTGGGCACAGATCAGTGATTTTAGTGCGTAGAAATCATCGAAGGCCGTGGTATTCCGCTTTATGAAGTCCAGCATTCCGAAAGCCTTAGCAGGTGTCGTGATACGGTCAGAGAAGTTCCTATTGAAGAGCACCCTCAAGTCACGGATCGAATCGATGCTGTCAATAATTCTTCCTTGTAGGCTGTAACCACTTTATTTTTTTCTTCTAGTTTATCTGACACGACTGACAAAGCGTTAGCACAACTGAGCCGTGGACCTTTCGTGATTTTACAAAATGTAAAAATAAAAATAACAAACTTACTGAATGTCTTCCGGGTCATGCTGACGCAGCTTGCTGCTGCGTATTGAGACCCTTTGTCTTGGCGGTGATGCATTAGCTGCGTCATCCTCTGCAGCTTGCGGGGTCAGTTCGTCTGCCTTCTCTCGCGTTTCCGTTCACGCCCATGTCGTCATCAGTACTGCTTGCATGCTGTTCATTGTCGGAAGTTCTAGTTTGTATCTTATTATTTCGTGTCGCTGTTGTAACTTCGTCTTCATCGGCATTTGTTTCTTTATTGGTGGTTTTGGTTGTTGTTTTAGAGGCATTTGATGTAATCATTGTTTCTTCGCTTTTGGTTAAAGTAATTTTGCTGGTACAGGTACTGAACACGATCATTATTGGTTTAGCTTTGTTGCTGCTCGATCCGTAGTCGTTGGTTTGGCAACCGGTTGTGGTTTAGCATACCACAACTGTGTATCGGTCTTGCTTGTAACAGATGGAATTTCCTTAGTATTCCATCTGTTACAAGCAAGCCTCTGTGTAAGGTTTTCCGTGGATTAGCGGGTGATCACAGAATTGGCACGTAGTATCTGTCCTGGATACGTGACTAATGTTCGCTGGGTATATGTGTCACCTTGGATTGATTTGCATTGGATGATCAGGTAGGAGGGGATAGGTTTTGTCGGACGCATTCTCACCAAACGCACGCCATTGCGAAGACCCGGGAAAAACTTCCTCCAAGTATCTTCCTTAACGGTGTCCACTTCTTCATGTTTTGATAGGTGTTGTTTGATAACGCTAGCATTAGTACGCGGTGCAAGGTCATGTAGCTTTACTTAAATAGTGCCATCGTACATGCTGGGACGCTGTATAAAATGTTATTACATTCGACGGCGTGTTTCAAGTTGTTCTGCGAAGCAAATGATTCTGCTTGGATAATGGTTTTGAACATATTCAGTACCGCATGACATAGACGATGGGATTGCACAGCATTAACTTCTACTACGTTGAGCTTCATATTATTCGAAAAGTCAACAGCAACACAGTTTGATCGCATTGGGGAATAAACTAACTTTGCATTGTCACTCATTGTTTGTTAACGTTTCACACACTAGGTAAAAGGAACGAAATTTTGCGCTGGTTAACCGGCAAAGCAGTGCACGGGTAGATTTCATTGCGTGCCCTGCTATAGCAGCGCACAGTGGGGCCGAGCCGGTCAAAACCTCCAAAATTTATTGTCGATTTTCATACCTTTTATATTTTTTCCTAAATGTACATTAACTAAAGCTGTATTCGCCAAATTTTTGAGTCAATCGGTTAAAAAATATAAGTGCTACATTTTTTTGAACCGTACAGGGTCTTGAAAATCTGCAAGAATTTGAGTGACAAAAAGTTTTTGTTCATTCTAATTCATCTCGTTTTAATAGGTACTACAATAATAATTTAACAACACATATTGGCATTTCTAATAGAAAATCACCTCAGGAATGCAATGGTGTATTTCGATTTGAGAAATAATGAGTATTTAAAAAGTTACCAATAAAATAAATATAACTATGTTGTTCACCGCGGACTTATTTATATTCAGAGTGTCATCTCTTTATCGGTAAAAGCGTGTTAAAGGATCTCATCTAGTAAAACTGACGTAAAATTTTATCCAGTTTTCAAAAATAATAGTGCCATCTTGCGCCGTTTTGCGCCGAAGGTTGATATTTGGACATTTGTGAAATTAGTTTTTTCATGGAGACGCATGGTATTTCTTGATTTCATGAAGTTTTGCATTATTATTCACCGGTGTATTTCTTTTTCTGAACGCTGCTTGTAAATTCAGGGTTTGGGGCGATTTCCTTGATACAAATATAAGTATGCTTTAACCGTCTTGCAACTATGACTCGTGTTTCTACATTTTCACAGTTATCTGCAATATAGAAAAATTCAAATATATAGAAGCCAACGATGCAAACTAACTGCAACTATTATTATATCTTTCCATGAATCCTATCTCTTTGGTAGGTATTGGTCGTTAGCTTTACTGGTGGCCGATGAAAGTTAAACACGTGAGTGTGGGAAGTGTTCTTTTTTACCCGATTTTAGTTATTGGCCAGTAATGAAACATTTATTTTCAAGTGCAAACTCCCCCTTGAATCAATCACAATCAACAATCAAATTTAAAATCTACCTAAATAATTCACTTCCAAATTGACGAGAGTTTCGGACAAAAACGCTCACGCCTCTATTTCAAAGCATACATATACAGTGCAAAGTATGCTCAGGATATTTTCGTACGAAAAACCAAGTCAGTACCCACAAGGAGAGATATTCATATCATCATTGGAATTGAAAATCAATGGAAAAGTATTGAGAGGCTTAGCTGCAGTATGCATCGTATGAACAACTGTGAATAGAGCATAAAACGGCAAGATTTGAGATCTTCATCATAATCAAATAAACCTGTCATCTTTTAATAGCTTTGGCGATAACTGTAAATAAATAAACCAATAAAACAAAAAATTAAGGCATTCTATCAACCACCTTAAGATATGCTATCTTTTACAACTATTCTAAATGCATACGTTTATAAATTAGTACATGAGGATTATCTCTTAAAGAGCTATGAAGGGATGATTTTTTCTACGATGATATTCAGATTGGACTGAAGATCTACAAACAAATGTATAAAATTTCATCATTTTTTATTCACCAAATTTCAATAAATTGGAACCACCCTAGCTAACTCGTTACTAAGGACTACCCTAGGAAATCAAAATGTTTCTATTTACTTACGAAGTATCTGTTTTGAGAAGTTAATAAAATTCACTTTTGCGAAATTTGAAAAAACATTTGGAACTACCCTAGGCTGTCTAATTTTCATTTTAGCGTGGTTGTGGTTGGTTGAATCATTTGGGAGCATTTCGCTCACAGTCCGAGAGCGCAAAAACAGATGCATTTACGCTCCTGAAGATTCGTTTTGTATGTTTGAATGGAAATGATTGCTGCTTCTTTCCAAGCTATAGGCAAAACGCTTTTGGTGAGAGAACGGCTGAAAATGATTCTCGATAGACGACAGAGCTTTTCATATTGCGCATTTCACACCAAATTGCCGCATCCTTCAAAGTGTGATAAAAGCGCATATTCACCTCTGATCGCTTGGGTGTCGTCGGTGCACTAATTTATTATAAACCAACGAATAAGTGCACCGAAGACATCCAAACGATCCAACGCGAATGTGCACTTATATGACACTTTGAAAAAAGGTGCACACATGTATGATAGTCCAGTTTGGTGTAAAATGCGCAATGAATTATTTATCTGCTATTCTAAACTTTTACTTATGCTAACATATTTAATGATAACTAGAGTGATAAGAAAGAAATAGGATCCCTAACGGCCTACCTCTGCGTCGATTCTTAGTCTCATCAGAAGTGTCTGTTCCAAGTTTGAATCAAATCGGACAAGTCTAGCTACTGGTCCAAAGTCGTTGAAATTTGTTTTGGATTTTTTGACATGAAAATTGTCAGAAACCCATTAACTCGTACTTCCATCACTAGGTGTATGCATCGGATTGTCACTACAAGTTAAAAGAAGAAAGATAATTTTATTGTCTACAACTTTGTCGAAGATGTCGACCCCATCCAGCTTTTATAAGAGAAGTTATTAAACTTTTAACGACGAAATGTCTGAGTTAGTTTTGCATGGGGCCAAACCACATGGGGTGTAAGTCAGCAATCGATTCCCACAAACTTTGTTATTTTACCGTATTGGCGGTTTGGTTTAGTTAAATATGGTATATTTTGAAGGATTTTAATATTTAATACGAGTTATTTCTTGACTAGAAACATTTCACCGTATAGAGAGCTCCATTATCAATTTTCAATGGTTTGAGATAGGAACTAGAAACCTTCTACAAAGTTAAAGAACAGACAATTCTTAGTAATTTATCTGAACGTATCCATCTTCTATCTCTCTTCATTAAACAGTTAGCGATAGCGCCCTCTATTCGATAAAATATGGAACTAAATTTTTCTAGCTAAGAGAATGCTCATATTGTGTACTATAGTTCCTCTGAAAAAAGTATTTATATAAACCATTATTTCGCAAAAAACAAAGTTCATGGAATTCTACGACTGATTCAGCACTGTACGCTGTTCGGCCCGTGCAAAACTAAAACTTCATTAAAAAAAGTTAATAAATTCTCCTACTTATTTTCACTCGTAGCGATAACAGATGCATACAGTGCCACCTGGCGGTGAAAATGCGAGCTAATGGGTTTTCTCCACGCAAATTGTCGAAAAATCTCATACCAATTTCAAGTATGATGGTTCGGTAACTAGACTTGTCCGAATTAACTTGTGGTGTGACTGGGAGTCGACCTAGGAATGAACCGATTGGGTTTTCAAATTTAGTTTTTTCTGGATAATTTATTGATAACGGAATGGCATAGGTGATGGATTTGGTTAAAGGCGACTTCCGTAAGCCTAAGCTCCATTTTATTTAACTGAAAGTATTACACCTCCCGAAGACTCGGTCGTATAGCACAAAAATATAAGTTAACGCCCACGGTTAATAAATACGAGATAGATCTGATATTCACATATCTACCTGGGGCACAAATCCCCGACTACATACGGGGAACGTGCCATTTAAGCCAATATATTTTGATTCCTGATATCTTATGTTACTCTTGCGGATTTTTATGAGCGCTAAAAATCTGTTTATGAGCGTTTTAGTGTAATGTATAAATTCAACTTTTGGAAAAAATATTCCACTCTACTTCCACTAATTTGTGATTTAAACCAGTGGCGTAGCCAGGGGGGGGGGGGGGGTTTGGGGGTTAAACCCCCCCCCCCCCCCAAACCAAAATTAATTGGATTGAAAAAAAATTGATACTGACGAATTTAATTTAATATTCCACAAAATATTTTTGGAAAAATATTCTCTGATCACTACATTGAGAACTGTGTTTAAAGCGTCACTTTTAAACTTCTGGAAAATTGTGGGAAGGGGATCTTGTAACTTATTTCTTAGCCAAAATCCCACAGTTGTCAAATTACTTCAATGTAAAATAAAATAACTGTCTGAATTATTATGAGCTCATTTTTGGAAAGATGCTTCAAAATATAGATTAGAGACAATTTTTCGAATGAGAATCTAAATTTGAATAGGTTGATTGCATATAAAACATAAGCTTATTTACCGAAAACTTGCATACATTTCAACATTTGCTGAAAATGTATTTTTTTTTAGATTGTGTAGAGTTTAGACAACAATTCAATATGGTTAAAAACAAGAATAACATTTCAGAAACTAGTTGAAAGCTGATGTAATTTTGTCTCTAGCAGGTCAGGATCGGTTTTATGAGCATTGGATTTTTGTTGTATTATCAACTATATGAATAGCCTCTTAGCAGGATGCAATGAATGGCACACTAAAATTTTGTGTGCTACGTACTGCAAGTTGTGAGGTTGACTAATGAAGAAAAGTAAAATTAATGCTCGATAAATTTTTAACGGTCACGATCACATTCATTCGAAACTGCCAAATTTCAATGTTAAGTAACATTGAAGAATTTCAAAACGTAAAACTGTTCATCTACTGTTAGAATAATTTTGACGGTTAATCCTCCCAGAAGTAATTATAGAGAAGAATTACTCTTCAAGCATATTTGGGTCGAGACTTAATGTCTCCAGCAAAGTTTTCGAAAGTGCTATTTCAAACAACTTTGTCAAAGACATAAATATCCCACATATTCAGAGTATCGAAATATAGTAGTAGAAAACCTTTACAACAAGCTGTTCTGAAATTACTGTATTTGATAAATCTCTTCTGCGGTAATTAAATAATAAATTCATATTGCGTTCAAGGTGCCTTTGAAGCTTACAGAAAAAAATAAAGGAACTGGATTTAAAACAAATAATTCCCAGATATTAAAAGGACTCAAAAACACAAAGAGTTACGATCCATTTTCAGGAGCTAGCATCAATTCGGCGCTAGCTTAGTCCGCCCACCAAGTTAGTGTCGGATTCTGATGAGATGAAGTCGAAACGCAAGTTTCAGTTCCATCCATCCATAATTTAGTTATAGGTTTTGTGTTCTCAACTTGCAATGATTGTTTCAAACAATTTTATCCGCAGCGCAGAAAAAAATAGTTTTCACTTAAATTTATTTCACTAAGGAGAAATATAGCATGCCCAGTCCATTTAAATCCCTATATGTTGAATTCATGTAGCCTTCATATTTTCAACAAAATTGTTTGAAATGACATTATCAAAAACTTTGCTGAAGGCACCATGTCCCTTAATATTTTTGAAAAATTAATTCACCATAATTACCTCTATGAGAATTAATCACTAAAATTTCTATATCAAAGCAGGCGCTGTTTTATGTTGATAACTTCCCGAAGTTGTCAAACCTTCAAAGTCAAGGATTATTATATTAGGTGATCTTGAACGTTGAAAATTTTTTAGATCATTTATCCCACTTTTAAAGATCGCAATTTTTGACTTCATTGACATATTATACAATAAAATAATCTATAGAGGTTTGAAAACTGTTCCATGTTGATCCTTCTTGTTTGTAGACTGGAATGACGACTGTTAGACTACTTATGTTTTTGAGTTTTCAATAATTTATCACTCATATTAAATTTTAAGATTTTTTCAAAAAAATTTCTATTTTCATCAAAACCCCCTCCAAATCTGGCTACGCCACTGATTTAAACACACGATTAGAAAAGACGAAAATTTGGGATGGCTGAATCGCACTCGTCGATAGCAAGGAATTGACAATCTTCATGCGAGCACAAAGACTGACGCTAAGTTTTACTAAAATTAAATGTCCCAACGATTCTGATTCCTATCACCAACAACATGACGAGCTTCGTTTCCAGGACGAAACGAACCTAAGAAGTGTTCTGATATCCTTGATTGCCTTTAATCAGAATCCCAATCCCTACAAGTACGCTTTCATTTCGTAATCTACTACACCAGTTAAAATTCCAGACCACCCTCGATGTCTACAACGCCGACTATCGCATTCGCAACACAGAACATTCTTTTTTCAGCAAATGTAGTTGACCTTGAACAACGTAAACATACCCAATGCCAGAACTCCTGCAGGGAGCGTGTAGCTGCGATCAGTATCGGTCGACCGTGTCCTGCCTGGTACCACTACATCCATATAGGTATGATTACTCTCTAAACACACTAGTACACCCAGAGCAAATAGTCTACGATTGCTTTTACCTCGAAACCCGCTTGTACATATTTTACCGCGGATAACACGACAAGAACACATGTTGACATACCTATACTACTCAGGATGACGAGTTGCGGTATGTCGCGAGCTGTCTGCAAAAACCTTGACAGCTGGACAATATCGCCGGCGATCACCACCGATTTCGCTGGTTTTGTTGTTCTTTTGGCTACCGCCAGGTAATGCGATAAAGCAGACTAAAGTGAAAATATTTATTCAACTCCAACGAACGGACAAGGTAACTCGGGCTATGGCATGACTGACGGACGGGTGCTTTTACGCGAAGCATCGGATGAAAATATCACGCCTTGTTTGGCAATTAAGGAACATGTCTGATTTACCGCGTTCCTCTGCAACAACGCAGCCCCACCACGCCCGGGTTGCTGGCAAGAGTCTGAGAATGTGGTGATCGTCACTAGTCACTATAGCAACCTCTCTACCAGTCCAGTGCTGTCCAGTTGCCTTTTTAGGAACTGAAGTAGGTAGTTCATCGTGGCTAGAGGCGATTGGGCTCTACTCCGGCTTACTCAATGGGTTGACCATGAAAAATTCACACACGATTCGTGTGTAATCATCGCAGCATGCGATTCGATGTGATTTGTGCGGGGTTCGTCGGGAAGCTTACGTAATTTGAGAATGCCTCGTCATTGGATCGTTCCATGATCGTTCAGATGAGTCGTATGACACCAAACGGACAATTTACTTATAATTTGGTTTATATGGTAATGTGTCCAAAACATCAACAGTGCCATTATTGGAATATGAATATTTCTAGACAGAAATATAATTAGGGCGTATAAGACAACTGTCAAAATTCACTTTGAGGGGGGCATTGTGGACAAACCGTTTTTGGCCAAACACATTTTCCAACAATTTACGAAAGAGAACATTTAGTACCAACAACTGTCAGTGACAAATAATAGTTTGCCCGAAATTTTCCTTCAAAATGAATTTTGACAGTTGGCTTATACACACTAATTATATATTTATCGAGTTTTGACACAAGATTCTAAACATTAAAAATAAACCGAAGAATCGTCGACGGCACAAAGTCTCACTGGGGTAATTAAATCGGAAATTACAGGTTTTTAATAGCTGTCGCCATCAAATCTCCATTTCACGCTCATTTGTGCGCTCGGCGATCCGCGACAACGACGACGACGGCAATCAAATCAGCTGCTCGTGAACGGTATGGCAAAGCGGTTTCCTACTTCCCATATGCCGGTGTGTTGTTTTAGATTTTTTTTTTCATTTGTTCAAACGATCTGTGCAAATTCTGTTCTGCCTGCTACCAGCCAGCAGGTCTGCCAGCTGTGAATGCCGGGCAGGAGACGGAAGCCACGCGGAACAAGCTGTCGCGGATAAAACGTGCCACTTGGGCGGGCGCCGATTTTTGTTATGGTATTTATAGGCAGCTTCCTGATTGGTACTCGGAACAGGCAAAAGTTCAACTATCAATTGCTGTTTTATGTTTTTTATGTAAATCGAAGAAATGCTGCTGTACTATATCTGTGCAAAAATGGAGAATTCTTTAGTGCTGTTTTATTCGTATTCAGTTACCCCTAATACTGCCGCTATACGCAGGTTCTTGAGGTTCCGCAAAGTTGATTTATGAAAATCATCTAGAGGTTTCTCAAAGTCGATTTACGGCCAGAGCATAACTTTGAGAAAAATGTTCATATATAAATGGTTTTCTCATTCATTGCAATATTTTTATGCATATAATTTTTTGCTTTTCTGTGGACCTTTGTAGATAAAGTGTCTTTCGATGTGTCGTAACTTAAAACTTACCTTTCAATATAGGGGCTCCTTTTCAAAATTTTGGAAGAAAAGTTGTGTAAGCTTTTGAATGTTTATAGCTTCTCTTGTACTGCACAGGATGAACTATTTACTTTTTAATTTTGTGGAAAATATGTTTGAATTTCACGGAAAATTCCACTTGAAATTTTGCGTGAGATTCCACGTTGAGGTCCACGTGCGCAATACCTTATAAAATTCTTCGTGAAATTCCACATGAAATCCTACGTGATATTTCCCTTGAAATTTCGCGTGAAATTGCACGTAAAATTCCACAAGAAATCCCATATTAAATTTTACTTGGAAGAATCCAAAGTAAAAAATTCCAAGTAGAATTCGACGTGGAATCCCGCGAAAAATTACACGTGAAAGTCGAGGTAAAATTCAACGTAGAATTCCATGTGTAATTCCACCTGAAATACTACGCGACATTCCGCGTGACGTTACACGTTAAATTCATCGTGGAATTCCACCTGAAATCTCACGTAAAATTCCCCTAAAATATTAGCTAATACACCACGTTAAATTTTGCTATGGTAGGATTTTAAAGGTGAAGTATTGATTGGAAATGTGCGTGAAATTACTCGCGATCTTTCGCATGAAATTCCGAGTGAAATCCCACGTGAAATACAACGTGAAATTCCGCGGATAGTCAATGTAAAATTCCGAGTTAAATATCAAGCGAAATTCCACGATAAATTACACTTAAAATTCCACATGAAATTAGACATTAATTTCCACGTGAAATTGTACGTAAAATTCAACGTGAAAATCGACGTAAAATTCCGCCGGAGATCGCTCAAGAAATTTGAATTGAAATTCCAGACGCTAATCTATAAAAAATTCCGCGTAAAATTCCACGTGATATTCCTAGGAAAATTCGCGCCTCTAAGAGAAGTTCCACGTTAAATTCCGCTAGAAATTCCAAATAGAATTTCACGT
This sequence comes from Topomyia yanbarensis, assembly GCF_030247195.1. Classification (NCBI taxonomy): domain Eukaryota; kingdom Metazoa; phylum Arthropoda; class Insecta; order Diptera; family Culicidae; genus Topomyia; species Topomyia yanbarensis. Next base: position 401,759,786 of record NC_080672.1, on the reverse strand, counting down.
GGATTTTGACGTAGAATCTTACGTGGAATTTCATGCACAATTCTACATGGATTTTCCACGCAATTTCACGTGGAATTTCCCATGTAATTTCACGCAGAATTTTGCATGGATTTGCACTTGGAATTTCTTGCGGAATATCACAAAGAATTTCACTTTCTTTCATAGTCTTCATATTCAAAATTTCAATTTTTAGGTGGAATTTCGCGCAAAATTCAAGTGCAATTTAAGATGAAATTTCACGCGGAATTTCACGTGGAATTTTACGCAGACCTTTACTTTTTGAAATTCCACATGAAATCCTACGTGAGATTTCGCGTGAAATTCCACAAGAAATCCCACAGGAAATCATGAAATTTAACTTGGATATTTGCGCAACTCCTCGTGAAATTCCACGTCAAGTTCCAGGTAAAATTACACAGGAAATCCCCGTAATATTATAAGTGAAATTTTGCATGAAATTACACGTTAAATACAGCGTGCAGCCGAGGTAAAATTCCACGTGGAAATCCTCGCACAATAAAATGCTACGCAAAATCAACGCGAAATCCCGCGTGATATTTCACGTAAAATTCCGCGTGGAATTCCACCTAAAATTCCACCTGAAATCCCACGTGAAATTCCACAATTCGCAATTCTACATGGATTTTCCACGTAATTTCACGTGGAATTTCACGCAGAATTTTGCAAGGATTTGCACGTGGAATTTCTTGTGGAATGTCACGTAGAATTTCACTTTCTTTCTCAGCCAAAATTTCAATTGTACGCGGAATTTCACGTTGATGTTTACGTGAAATTTCGCGGTTTAGGCAGAATTCAAGTGGAATTTCACGTGGATTTATACGTGGACCTATGCCTTTTGAAAATCCTTTCCTCGTGAAATTCCACGGCAAATTCCAGGTACAATTACATATAAAATTCTACGTGAAATCTCGCATGAAATTCCGCGTCAAAAGCAGAGTGAAATTCTACGTGGATTTCAACATGATATCCCACGAAAAACGCCATGTTAATTCCGATGTAAAATACTACGTGGAAATCCTCGCGCAATTCCACGCAAAAATCCATGCGAAACTCCGCGTGATATTTCATGAAAAACTTCGCGTGGAATTCAACCGAAAATTTCACCTGAAATTCAACGCGAAATCCCACGTAAAATACCACGTAAAATCCCACGTAGAATTTTGGTTGGGTGGAATTTCCATAGTAAAGATTTAATTTAAATTGTGCGTGAAATTACTTGCGACCTTTCGCATGGAATTCCGAGTGAAATTCCATCTGAAATTCCGAGTGAAATTCTACGTGAAAATCTGCGTAAAATTTCACGTAAATTTCCGGGGAAAGTCAATTTAAAATTCCGAGTGAAATTTAATGTGGAATTCAACTTGAAAGTCCAAGTAAAATTTCGCGTGACATTATGCGTGAATTTCCAAGTGAGATTACACGTAATATTCACGTGAAATTCTGCCTGAAATTGCCATTCCGCATGAAATTTCACGCGATGATCCACGCAAAATTCAACGTGAAATTCCGAGGAAAATCCACGCGTGTGCGAGAAATTCCACGTTTAATTTCGCTTGAAATTTCAAGAGGTGAATTTACATGATTTTTCACGTAGAATTTTCCGTGGAGTTTCATGTGCAATTTCACATGTAATTTCATGCGGAATTTTGCATGGATTTGCACGTAGAATTTCTTGTGGAATGTCACGTGAAATTTCAATTTCGTTCACGACCAAAATTCCAATCTCATGCGAAATTTCAGGTTGTATTTTACATGCAATTTCGCGCGGAATGTCAGGCAGAACTAAAGTGGAATTTTAGGCGAAATTTTATGCGGAATTTCAGATGGAATATCGCGCGGAATTTAACGTGGAATTTCACGCGGACAATTACTTGGAATTTCACACGAACGTTCACGTGGAATTTCGCGCGGAATTTCACGTGGAATTTTACCTGGAATTTCACGGGAAATTGCCCGTGTAATTTTAAGCGGAGATTCACGCGGAATATAACGCGGAATTTGATGTGGAATTTTACGTGCAATTACGCGCCTGATTACACGAGGAATTTTACGTAGAAACGTACGCGTGGGATATTATGCGGAAATTCACATGAAAAACGCCTAAAATTTCACGTGACATTTCAGATTCCGCATGAAGTTCCTCGTGAAATTCCGCGTCAAATTTCTCTTAATATTACGTGTGAAATTTCACGGGGAATTCCACGTGACATCCCGCACGAAGTTCTAAGTGAAGTTCCGCAGGAAATTCTGCGTAAAAATCCGCGTAAGATTCCATCTGAAATTCCAAGTGGAATTCCGCGCGATATTCCACGTGAATTTCCACGGAAGATTCCACGTGAAATAGTGCATAAAATTTAACGTGAAAACCCGCATCCTACAAAATTCCACACAAAATGTGGAAATTCCAGGTGAAATTCCGCGGAGAATGTCACGTGAAATGACACGAAAAAGACGGCGCAAACTTCCACGTGAAATTGTGCATGAAATTTAACGTAAAAACCCGCACAAGGTCCTGCAAAATCCAGAAATTCCGCGTGAAATTCCACGGGAAATGTCGCGTGACATCATAAGGAAAAAACTGCGCTAAATTTCGCGCGACATTCCGCACGACATTCCGCGCGAAATTCCGCGTGAAATTCCTTATAAATCCGTGAGATTCTACGTGAAATTTCACCTTAAATTCGGCATGACATTTCACGGAAAAATCCGCCTGAAATTCCAAGTAAAATTTACCCTGAAAATCCACTGAACTTCACGCGGAATTTCACACGGAATATCACGCGTAATTTCGCAACACGCGTAATGACGCATGATTTCACGCGGAATGTCAAGTGGAATTAGGGGGTGGGCGTAGCGTAGTTGGTAAATCGATTGCCTTGTACGCAGCGCACCTGGGTTCGAGGCCCGACCCCGCACATAGGGTTGAAAATTTTTCATAAGAGACTTTTCTAACCCGAAGAGGCGAATGACCTTAAGGTTAAAACCTTTATAATCGAAATAAAAAAAAGTGGAATTACAGGCAGAATTGCATCTGGAATGTCACGTCGAATTTCAGGCGGAGTTTCACGTTAAATTTCACGCTGAATTTCATGCGTAATTTCACGTGGAATCTCATACCGATTTTCTGGAGGAATCTCACGCGGAATTTCACGTGGAATTTCACGCGGAATTTCATGTAGAATTTCATGCGCAATTTCACGTGCAATTTCACGCGGAATTTACATGGAATTTTCACGCGGAAAGTATTCTCGTGGAATTTTGCGTGGAATTTCACGCGAAATTTCAGATGGAATTTCACACGGGATTTCACGTATAATTTCACGAGGGATTTCCCGTGGATTGCATATGAAATTTCAAACTGAATTTCACGTGAAATTTCACGCGGTATTCCACGTGGAATTTCAAGCGGAAATTCAGACGGAATTTCACGTGAAATTTCACTCGGAGTTTCACGTAGAATTTCATGTGGAATTTCACGTGGATTTTCGCGTGGAATTTTACTGGGAACAGGCAGAGAAAGAAGACGTAACTAGGCAAAGCAGCCCGCCAACGGTCATCCGATACTAGTTTGGAGATACATTCAAATTTGTCTCACCCCGTGTGATTGCCCTTCAAAATCTTCACATACTGAAAGAAGAGGTCGTTGATACTGTCAACCCCGAACCACAGTAGATCCACGTATAACTATATCAAATCGGTGACCACACCGTCGATCTCAACTATTTGATCGTATACATAGACGCGGTAGTCAGTAAAGTAATTTACTTGCTTTAGATAGGATATCACAATTCTGAGCTTATCTGTGCGAAGTGTGGAGACATCTGCAACGGCTTAACATTCCTTAAATTCGTACTTAATCCGATTTCACGAATATACAGTTCTTTATTTGCGGCTGGAATTTACATAAAATGAGCTACAGTTAAACACGAACGAGCTTCGGCTGAATATTTTGTAAATCGGGTTTTTCCGTGTTTTCTACAAGTTTCCAACCATAATTTCTTCGGGTTGTTGTATGATAGAGGTGGGTTAAAATCTCTAATAAATCGTCTGGTCGTCAACGAATCTGTACTCACAGTCTCCGAATAAAATCTTCCGTTCATCGTCTTCAAGCTCCTAGCCTCAACTGATTTCACAAAGCTTTCCAAAAAAAGTACTCCGTTAGTCCCCTTCTAATACCTGATTTTGAATAATATTAAAGACAAATCTGCAGAATTTTTATTTTTTACATTTCGCGATACTGAATTTTTAGGCGCTTCAAATTAATGGCTTAGATTTGTGGTTTCGTAAAAATTTCTCAAAATTAGTTTCCGCATTTTTCGTTAAAACCAGCATACACAACTACTACGAAATTGAGCGAAAATTGGTTAGAGTTTCTCTGAATTAGGTGTTAATTCTACTCAATTTTCTTTTGGTGTGTTTCATCCTCTGTTCAATCTGTGAGTAACGAATAAGCCCTAGGGCTCTGGTAGGGACGTTATTCCCAAAAAGATTTTAACCGAAATTGCCTTACCAAGTCAGAGAAACTTCTTATATGAGCAAAGAGCAAGCTGCGCAATAAAGATATTTTTCCGCGTCCTCCTTATTCACGAATAAACTTTATCTTACCGGAGTGAAAGTCCTGTTGTATTCACATGTCTATGTAAAACTATGCATTCTTTAAACTTGAAGTCTTTCTTCAATTGCACGTATACTTTGTTTGTTCCCCTTCCTTGGCAGCATACGACCATAGATCATATCCGATCTTCACAAATGTCGCTTCCGCTCAAAACACGACAGAGTCTAGCTCTAACCCCAATTGATACCAAAATGTATAAACTGACCGTGATTAAAACTAGAACCAGTTACAGCTCCGGGTTCAAACAAAAACGGCATAAGGTGGTTCGTACCCCAGTTGGCACTGCAGGGAAGTAACAGATAAGAGTTCTGTATCAGAGGTGAATGGCGACATAGTTTTGCCTCATGTTGCACAATGATACTGCTTTGCAAACCTATAGTCCCTTACTGTACGCAAAATACGAAACGGAAACTTCAATTTTTTCGTACTTTTTCTGAGCTATTACTCAACAGAACACCTATTTTTTCCTAGGAATTTTTTTTATAGTTTTTTGAAGATTTACCATGTACAAAGATGGCAGCAGTGTGAAACACGTCAACGTACAATAACCTACTAAAAATTAAAGTTCACATAAATACACATTACATCGCAATTTAGCAATAAGTAAGCGTAGCATTTGTTCAAAGAAAATTCTTTGGTGATTCTTTAACATTGCTTAGTGAAATTCTATAAAACTTTTTTGATTTGCGGCAAAAATACAATGTTTAGAATTGGCAAACCACATGATATGTCGCCAATCAAATATGTAATGAAACTGTTTGTCTTCCTTGTTTTAACTAAATCTGTAATGAACGAATTTTTTAGTTAAAATAGTTGAATGTTTTGTTTCGTCTTTAATATAATAATGTAGCCAGGGACTTTATATATAAGTATTGTTTCATTACAGCACTAATTTTTCGGATTTTGACAAGAGTTTGAAAGGGGCAAAATTAGAACTATTAGAAAAAGTCACAGCTTCATAATAAGTGTATTTACCGCGGGTTATCTGGTACTTTCTAAACAACATTTTCTACAAGTCCAACAGCTTTCAAGCTCCATTCTAATCGGTTGCCAACAACTTTCACACGTTTTACTAACTGTTAAAATGGCTCCAGTCTTCCTGTATGCTGAACTGAATGTGTACAACAAGAAACCTACAAGTAGCCCCATTCACCAGTCTATTGTGGCTCGTTCAAATTTCAACTGAAAAGCGAAACCTACCCAAAGCATAAGAGCATTCCGGTACTACTTAACCGGCAAACACATTACACTATTCACATCAATCATCCTTGTTATAAACAAATTACTTCTTGATAAACGCGCCAGTATCAGTAGATGGGATCGAACTGGAAAATAAAAGGGGACCCAACTAAAACCTCAGGCGAAAAGAAAATCAAAACAAACCGTGAAACCTTCTCGCTCCGACGGAGAAAGGTGGGATCCGTGCGCGTAGCTTTTGGGAGAAGCCGAAAGTGAACAAATTAAAGGCAATAAAAAATCCACCAAAACAACACATACGCGCACGGCAGGCTACGTCGGGTACACACACGGTTGGAAGCCCACGGACGGCTAAGCGAGCGCGCGCAAGAGCACCATTTAATAATGCCACTAAATAACCTTGTCTTTGACCTAGATTTCCTAGTGCCGCTGCTCGGTCCAATCCAAGTGCGTACCGGTTGAGCGGTTGTCAGTCGGTCAGCGAATGAGGTTCCGCGGGCTGAGTTTTGTTCATTTACTTCGTGGGCTTTTTTGGTGATGTTGGTTTGTTCGGGTGCTTTTTTTCGGAGGCTCCGATCTGACACTCCGCATTGGTGATCTGCGCTGAAATACATATAGTTGAAATAGACTGAGAGACACTTGACAACAGCTCAGCTCGGGTTGGGTTTTATGGGTCGGTGTTTGTCTACCTGTCGGACTCTGTCAGTCTGTCTGTCTGTCTGTCTGTGGGTCAAGTGCAAATTGAGGTTTTTCAGCTGCTTCGAGGAGGCTCTCCAGCTGCTGGTTCGGTTTCGGTTATCTATCATGCCAATTGAAGGTCGTACCGCGTGGTTGCCTAGCTGGGCTGGGAAAATATGGCAACTCCGGAGCGGGCGGTTCGTTTCCGGCAGCTCGTGCAACTGAAAAGAAATAATAGATTAAAATGGATTATGTCATTGAATGGATCTGGTAGACGTTGAATAAATACTCTTGGTACAAAAGCGCGTGGAAATGTTCCCACAGCAACCAAGGGAGCTTTAATTGATTTTAAACATTTTTATGCAATACCAGTATCGAAGGAAGTCTTAATTGTCCAACAGATGTTCTTCACGATTTACTGACCAGTTCGGTTCTTAGAATCGAATACCATTAACTTAACAACAAATTTATTATGTAAGTAGACAATCGAAGACTTAATGATTTTATAAACATTTTTACTTATCCCACAAAACTTCAACGTCAGTAAAGTTGCGCAAAATTTCATCCACTCATCCAGCGCACAGAACCAGGTCAACACGGCATTATCAACACACGCACATAAATTGTGCCTGCCTTGCTGCTCGAACTAAAAACGTGCGAAAATCTAGGTTTATGAACCGATTTACGACCCGGAGCGTGTTGAAGCTCCCTTGGTCGTATACCTACTCGCTCGATGGAGACGGCATTTTTCTACAACCATAAATCATAACACTAAACTTTAACACCGCAAACTGATGAGTAAGAAAGAGTCCCTTTGCACAGTAGACCAGTTGGGTATTTGGAAGCCACCACCTGTTCAATAGTAAAGTGTAACGGTGATAGCAAGTAGTGGATGGAAGGCACACCCAAATTATTGGTTTGAACCGTTTAATAACTATTTCAATCAAGGGTATTGGAATAATCGGAACAATGGAAAATATTATAGAAAGCAGCTTATAAAAACAGTTATGGAATTTGCGATTCGACTTTATCTCATCAGAATCCAAAACTAACTTAGTGGATTAAGCTGGCGCCACATTGACGCTAGTTCAAAAAACGAAGACACAAATTGTATTCTTGAGCAAACCCCTAGTCAAGCGTGATTGGTTTGGCTTAGCAGGCTAATGCAACCCAGTCAAAAAGGACATGTTGCTGGCTAACGGAGGGCTATTTGCTAACACGGATGCGCTAATAGGTATCTTTGGGGTGCGCGGGTTAAGGCATTTTCTGATGCAGGGAATATCTCAATCCTTTTTCTATTTTTAAACCCGAAACTATTGAAAGAAACATTTTTTAGTTTGTTTCCTTTTAGGACAATAACACATCCAAATGCGACTTGCACGATTCTATAGGTTGCCTCATCAGATCTACCATAGTTTGCAGATGAAATTTGGGATGGCAGACTGCTAGCGGATTGCAAAAGTACCAGATCATGCTGTGTGGGGTGTTGTCCCGGTTAACAATGAGACGAGCGAGATATTTGCAGATACGTCACACGCTCATCCAACATAACTCAAAAGTGAGTGGCCAGCCACCCAATTTCATAAAAAGTGCACATAGTCAAAAGGAGAGTTTTTCTCGCTTCCTCAGTTTTGAGTTAAAGTTGAACGTGTCAAAATTTGAGTACTTTTTACTCAAAAACAAAATATGAGAAATAACCACTCCATATTTAGAATATAGCTATATGAAAATTCAACGGAATTTAAAATGTTATTTACCTGTACCTCCCGGCGTTAACACGATGTCTGGATCTCGGTCCATATATTCCGGAAGCTTTTCTCTTCCTAAATACCATGCTGATTATAATCTTTTAGTAACGGCTGAATCTGAAAAAAAATCAAAAGAAATTAGGTTAAAGCAAAAATAAAACTTGGCGAAACTTACGATTGATTTTCCTGAATGTTTCCGTGCCTTCCTCTTCATAGCAAGGTCTTTTTTAAGTTCTGGTCGACACCCAACTTTAGTCACTTGTTCAAAGTAATTTTTTCACCTAAAACTTTAAAACTTAACGGTTACTCAAGAGATGAGTTAATTTCACTCATCTCAAAACTCATTTTTTGACAGTTTGTCTCGATTTTTGATTTTAAGTACTCGGAACTAAAATTTTGAGTAGTTCTGAATGAGGGTGCATTTAGTAGGACAACTGTCAGTTTGCTAGCTGAATTTGATTTGATTTTTTTTTTGCAAAATTTAATTTTTAAATTAAAAATCAGAAAAAAATATTTAAGGTTTAAAAATGATATGAGTGTACTCGTAAGGACACTCGCTATCAGTACATATGAAAAACTGACACAATTTTTCCCAATTAAAGATCCCTATTGCCCTTCAGTTTGCCAGCAAATTGTTGGCAATTAGCGGGCTACTTCAAATGCAACATTTTGGCGATTTGCCACCGTCATTTTTTTGGTGCTCTACCCTCCCTTAAATCGCCCTCAAATCGCACAGGAAAAGCGCCATTTAATCGCCCTTAATTGCCTAATATGAAAATTACAAATAAAACTTATTTTCGGATTCGTTATCTACTTACATAAACTTATCAGTATACTAGGTAATCACTACCAAATTATAGGGAGAATCAATGGTGAAATTGGTATTGCACACCAAAACTTACCACAATCTGACTTTCATTAAGATCTTAGGTCAGAGATCTTGTTCCACTATACTTACACACGATTCCACAATTTCCCACATTCGTTGGCTAAATGAAGTGCACTATACAAACAAAATACAAGCGAGAACACGCCAATTGTTTAAAAAACAATTTTAAGCTTAAGCCAAACATGAACCGCCATATTTGTAAAACGTAAAAAAACAACCAAGTCCATTTCAGCCGCCAGAAAATTTGGCTAAGTAATGAAATTGCCTTTAAATCGCATTAGCAAATTGCATTTGTTCCTAGGGGAAATTAGCACAGGCGAGTTTAGTGAAACGTCAAACTGTTTAAATCGCCTGACCATGTTCGTCCGCATTTTTTTGACTGGAAAGATGCAATATGCTATATTTCTTCTTAGTGGAAAACAATTTAGATAAAAACTATTTTCTCTCCATCAAGAAGAAAATTGTTTAAAACCATCTTTTCTGCGTGAAGAGTACAAAACATATAACTAAATTAGTTATGAAATTTCAGTTTCGACCTCGACTCATCAGAATCCGACACTAACTTAGCGACAATTGCAATATTAGGTACTCCAATCATCGCCATGAGTGCCATCTTCGCCGTCGGCTGAGCTTCGGTGGGATCTTCATTGTACGTACAATTGTCATATAAATCCAATTGATTTATTCGCGTTCGGGTAAACTAGTTCAGTTGACAATTCATAACAACTCCAACGTGTTTGACTTGATCCGCATACAGTAACTCAGAATTGCAGTTACTTTTTTTATTTGACACGGCTCAACGCGCTAGCATAACTGGACCGTGGATCTTATGTTTTTTTGAAAATTACATCTGACTGCCATCGTTGGGTCTTGTTGACGCAGTTTACTGCTGCGTGTTGAGATCTTCTTTCATGGTGGTGCAGCTGCGTTGTTCGGTGCACTGGACTGTGGATCAATCAATGCCTTCACTCACGCTATCGTTCGCATCCATTTCGTGATCGATATTGCTTTCATGATGTTCACGGTCGATTGTTCTTGTTCGTTACTTGTTCTTATTGATCGTTATTGTGAATCTGTCCTCTTCGGCGTTTGCTTCTTTGTTGGTGGTACTGGTTGTTGATTTGGAGATATTGGGCATAGATGTTATTGAGCGAATATTTGTTCCTGTCAGATTCGTAGATACTGAGTTTGCAGCGGTTTGTGGTTTAGCATAAGATGATTGCGTGCTGTTTTCTTATTGTAGTAGACGGATTTTTCTTAGCTGCTTCTGCACAAGATTTTCCGTGATGTAGTGTTTCATTACAGAATCTGCATATATCAGTCACGTATGCAGGGATTGGTTTGATCGGTTGCATTCTCACCACATGAACATCATTTGAAATATCCGGGAACAAGTTCCTGCAAGCCGTCGCTGTTGTGCTATCTTATGACAAGCACCATTTTGCACATTTCGAGAAAAACGATTTTTAAAGTTTGAGATTGAATATCATGAAACTTATAAATGGTAGAAACAATTCAGAGAAGACAATTGATGCTTCTACCTATTCTGCATTAATCTCTCGAATATTACGAAGATCGGTTAACTATGTTGCGAGTTGTCACTAAAAATGTAAACAAAAGTCGCACTCACACGTGTCATAGGTGTGTATTGATGAAAAAAATTGTATGACGTGTCATAATCGTGCATGAAAAATTTTCCATAGAAAAACATCTCCAATTATGAACTTTTATTCATATCTTTGGTTTAATTAGGTTTATAAACAATCAGTTAGATGCATTTCGAAGGAAATGAGTCAGGGAATCTAGAAAAAATAGTTATTTTTGGTTACAGTGTTGCCAAATACGCAATATTTTCAGTTTAAAGCTAAAACTGCGTTTTTCTCCCAATACATGTATTTTTGGTTTGTAAATTATTATGCCATTGTGTTCCTATGACATTTTTACACATAAAAGCAACTAAAACTTCATTATAAGTTGAGCCAATCCCAAGATATAATGATTCGAGGCAAAAAACTCACAATTTCTAATAACTTTTCTCGTTATATTTCAGTAACCAAGCAAAATTTCAAAATTCTGGGAACGCCATCTTGTAGAGATTCGTTAGACGAGTAATGTGGCATATCCAACTCAGTTTACCCCAAAATGGCGTTTGTCATAAGATAGCACAACAGCTACGAAGTATCAACTGTGACGGAATCCACTTCTCCATATCTTGACATGTGTCTTTTAATCACGATGTCAGGGGTGCGCGGAGATAAGTAATGTAAGCGAACTTCTATAGCATCATCGCCAATATACACGGGGATGCTGATTTTAACGTTGCCACATTCAGCGGTGTGCTGCATATTGTTTCGCGAAACGAATGACTCCACTTGGGCAATGTTCTTGAACATAATTAGCACTTGATGTGAAATATGATGCAGTTGAACGGTGTGAACTTCTGTCAGATTGAGCTCCATCTGCACTTTTAATGATTGTTCCACTTCCCGAATAGCTGGTCTTACGGAATATTTTGAAAAGCCAATAGCAACATAACTAGTCCGCGATAGGTAAATTGTTGCTTCACTGATACCTAAAGCGAAGCGATTTTTTGTGCTTCTGCTCTGTGCTAGTTGAGAAGGGAGACTGAAGGTTATTATTGTTGCTTTAAGTCTAAAAGTATCCCGATACAAAGTCCAGTAATCAATATTTGCAAACGCCAGCAAACACGTAGGTTGGAAATCCAAACTCATTGAGTATCAACAAAAATCCATCGGACATTCGCATAGTGACTCTCGGAGCGTGTAAGCGTGTTTTCCAGTCCGTGCAGTATAACGCTATAAAGCAAAGCTAGCTAATCCGCTTTCAAGATTATCAAATCTGACCTCTACGATGTTTTGAAACGCATTAATCGTTATCCGACCAGCAGAACAGTGGCAGTGTTTCTCATGTTATGAACTGCCAGGATATCGTTATAAAAGATACTTATCTTTTATAACGATATCCGGGCAGCTCATAACATGGGAAACACGCTATTTTATTACCTTCCTCTTCCTTGGTTCTCCTTCTAACGTTCATTGGGCAATAGGCCCGTTCAAAATGACTTCCCCTGACAATGATGCGCCTCAATGTGATATGGATGTCGAAATAAAATCGACTATATCCATGCTTCTCAACAGGGCCCCTTGTGATCTTTTTCCGGACCAAAACCAAAAAGTGTTTGAATTTATTACAGATTTCTCGAGAACTGACGGAACGATATTCGGCCGCAACAGAAATATCTAAGATTCGCCCTGATAAGCATCAAGTGGCGGTAAATAGTTTGAAGCTGGAAAATGATATTGCTGGTTACGGGGTTTTTACGAAGGAGTATATGTACTAGATAATCGGGTTGAAATTGACGGGGTCGTCTCCGATACGAATTTGAATTACACGGATCTGCTGACGCACAGGGTTGGCTGACCATATGCTTCAACCATTGAAGATACTGGACTTCAAACGATTGCACTCAGCATCAGTCGCAGCTGCCAAGAAGAGGATCTCTGTGAACTCAAACTCCTATCGGGTGACCTTTGCTCTTCAACAAGGTTCATCTACCTGTTGCCTTTTTGAACCACGGGTCATGAACTACAAACTAAACTACTACTACTACTAAACAACTTGTGCACACAGACTCCCATTGTAGCAATAAGATTCGTGGTGGGAAACGCGATGGGAATCACGTGAATGATTCTTGTGGAAGGGATGATGAAAAGTGTCTCTACTATGGAGGATGTTCACGTAATCTCTCGACAAGTCCCGCGTACAAACAACGCTTCCTTCAGGGACGCTCTTAGCGATCTTTCGCAGAAATGATGGGAATAGTTACGCCAGCGGTCTATACAAAGATATATACTAACGTGTCTATTGACGAATGCGACTCTGAAGAACCCCAGGAGGGAACATCGTCTGGTGCACCTTAAAGCTAAAGGAAAACATGAAACATTTCCTCACCTAAGCATCGTTGTATATTCAAACCGATGGATATACAATTTTGCCGAGAAGGTCTGTTCGGATTCAGCCCCGGCACAGAAGATCTACCGCGCCACGTTTCCTCACGATACCGCGAACAAAACACCTTTTTCGATGGTGGAGTTCTCACTTGCTCTCTTATCATGAAACAAAAAAGCTCCAGGGCCAGACAGCATCAAATTCAACTTATTGAAGAAGAATCTGCCAGACAGAGACGCCTGTTGATTTAATAAGTTTCTTGAGGGTAATATTGTTCCACATCGCTAGAGACAAGTGAGTGTCATCGCCATCCAAAAACCAGGAAAACCAGCCTCCGACCGCAACTCATATTGACCGATTGCAATGCTGTTCTGTATCCGGAAGTTTTCCAACAAAATGATTGAATCGAAGCAAATTGCTTACTCTCAAATGCACAATTTGGCTTCCGCCACGGCAAAGGGACGTACGATTTCCTTGCGTTGCTCTCAACAGAAATTCATCTGGTCTATGCCACCAAAGAGTATATGGTATCAGTTTTCTTGAATATTAAGGAGGGTTTTGCTTCAGTTTTTATCAACATTCTTTCTGAGAAGCAGCACCAGCATGGCCTTTCACCGATATTAAACACTAAACTTGTCGTTCGAAAAACAGATGCATTTTTTGCATGGTGATTTATCGACAACACGATTTAGCCACATGAACCTTCCCCAGGGCTTTGTCATTCCACAAAACTAGTTTACGCAAAAATTTTTTCCCAGACTCAATGTTTGCTAATAGTGTATATGTTTTGAGGTACGTTGAAGGGAGTGGTGTCCACTGGGAGGTTAATCTCACTATTATCTTGCTCCGGACAAACCCAGCTTAGAGGCCGCGTGGCATTCGATGGCAAAAGCCAAGAAATACCTCACTGCGCTCCCGCTCCCTTCTCGCAAGGAGCAACAAAAACTGGAGTCTGCTCTTTGATTTCTGCATTTTTTTGACGTTTTAATTTTTTATACTAAATTAGTACATTAATTATTATCCATATTCTAATCTATTCGTAACAAACTTGTTCGCCTTTAATAATAATTAAGTACGTGCGAGAGCAATTGCTAGTACAGTGCGTTTCATATTAATAACGCCATAAACCTATCTCATGGTATATCCATTAAAAAAGTGAGAAAGCTAATTTACTTAAAGTAGTTTACTAACACTCTAAGAGTCTAATTGTACAGCGGGTAAAAAATTAATATACGATCCCTTTAAGAAGAAATTTCGAGAAAACATATTTATTTAGTTGTTTCATAAACATAACGCCACTAACAAAGTGAAAAGATTATCACATCAAACAAAAATTTCATTTATCCAGCTGCTTGCCTCCCTTTTGGATTACTTCAAAGATGCGATTTTTCATACTTTCTACCAACGTTTGCAACATTTTTTTGTCAATAGAGTTCCAAGTCTCTAGAATTGCTGATTTAAGCTCGTCAACAGTCTCGAAGTGCCGATTATCTTTGTAGACACGTCGGACCATGATTCCCCAGAGGTTTTCAATTGGATTGAGGTCGGGAAGCATGCTGGCCAATCCATAACCTCAATTTTATTACTTGAAAACCAAGCCATCGTCTCACGACTAACATGGATTCAGGCGTTATCTTGCTGAAACACCATCTTTTTCTGCCGGTTTCGTCGCAAATACGGCACAAGATTTTGCTGAAGGACATTTATATACTCTTGACTATTCAATCGACTTGTTGTGAACTGTAGCTCAAGACACCTTTGTGCCGAAAATGCTCCCCACACCATTACACTTCCACCACCAAAGTTCCGCTTTGAAAAATATTGCGGCTCCTTTCGAAGATCCCTCCAATATCCACGAAATCCATCTGGACCATCAAGATTCCACTTCTTCTCATCTGAAAATATTACCTAGAGGAATTTTGAAGTGAATACACGATTATTATGTGGTATTGGGAATTGGTATTACCATTTTC
Organism: Topomyia yanbarensis; assembly: GCF_030247195.1. Lineage (NCBI taxonomy): Eukaryota > Metazoa > Arthropoda > Insecta > Diptera > Culicidae > Topomyia > Topomyia yanbarensis. The sequence continues at coordinate 401,744,696 of NC_080672.1, read as the reverse complement.
CAATTGCGGTCCATATTCACACGAGCGAACTCAACTCGTGCATATATGACGCTTAAGTAGTCTTGGTGCCATCTTCTTTTTTGCAAATTTGATATTATCACTACGATTTAGGACCCTCCAAATTGTTGATTTTGATGCTTTTACACCGGTAGTGCTCTTTATATCATTCAAGCTCTTTGTAGAATTACTCGCTTCTCGCAAAATTATTGATTGATCACGTTTGCTGATGATTCGTTTTCTACCAGATCGTTGCTTTGTACCGTATTTCGATGGATCTTTCAAAAAATTTTGAATAACTCGATGACTTCTTCCGAGTCTGCGTGAAATCTCCCGAATTCCAACATTTTCCTGACGAAAAGCAAGAATTCGACCTTTTTCAATGTCTGTAAGCTTTTTTCCACGAGGCATAGCTTTGCTATGGTGTGAATTGAAATGACCGAACGTATAGTAAGCAGAAAAGCTGCTTGCGCAGTTGAATAGGATTGTTGAGTGTAGTGGTGTGAAAGTGGCGTTATAATTATGCAATGACATTTTTCTGAACATCAACCAACCGACTCCACCTCTAACGACCAATAACGGAGTAGCAACCAGGGGTACACGCTCAAGCTATTTCGTCTAAAGGAGTTAATAATTAAACGATGATTTGAATTTTATGAGATTAGTTGCGAATTACGTAATTTTTATGGACGATCTCGTGATATTTTATTCATTCATTTATAAGTTTACTTTCGATTTTTTTCCAAAGGAGTAATATAACTCATGTTCATGATATCAAGAGTATTGTCAAGATGTTCGTATTTATTGCGATATTAAGATATTTTATTCACATGCTCATTTTCGGATCTTTCATGCGTTGTAATGTTTTTCGGTCGCACGTTTTCAAGATCTTTTTCACGGTTTCCGCAATTTCCTGGTGCGTTATTGTGATATATCACTCTTGAGCTTATTATAGAATTTGACACGCGGAATTGTGTGACTCATGTTTATGATATCAAGAGCTTTATCATAGGTTTTATAAAGTCTATTTACGTTGTCGTTACTGGCGTCTCGAGCGAGACACACGTGGAGGCATGTGCTCCAGCTCCCCTTTTCAACCGGAAAGTGATTCAGTGACAATGGATAACGATACTCGTGATCCTAGCAGTTTTATGAACTGCTGCTTGATCCTATGACTTTTCGCCAACAGCTGGACACAACTATAACCTATTTCATGAACACAAAATTATTTTTTTTATTTCGATTATAGGTCATTCGCCTCTTCGGATTAGAAAAATCTCTTATGAAAAATTTCTATAACCCGATGTGCGGGGTCGGGACTCGAACCCAGGTGCGCTGCGTACAAGGCAATCGATTTACCAATTACGCTACGCCCACCCCCAACACAAAATTAGTCCATGAATATTATTCCAAAACTTGTAGCATACTTCACTGAAAAAAAAAAAAAACACCATGAGGAGAATAGTATTTGCATATACTCGAACACGCAGGATAGATCGTGAAGTAGATACTATAAATCAAGGTCCAGTTTATGAAAATATTAAGACTGAGCACAAAATTTTACCCGGGAGTTTCTCCGATTGTGGGCCTGGTTTGGTTTACTGTCCATAAAACTCGTTTCGAATGCTAAGTTCTATATAGGTGTGGCAAATACCCAACTTTCCGACGGAAAATTCCGTTGATTCATTTTGAAACAAAAAAGTAATGAGAAGTAGTTTTCCTGGTGAAATAATTTTGGGATGAAAATTCAATACAGATTAACAACTTAGGTTCCTTCCTGAATTTTCTGAGCACCCATCGATCAGAAATATGCACTGAATTATGCAACGTTTCAAAAATCCAATACATCTAAGTCGGACACATATCAAATAGGGTACAGAGCCTATTTTGGTCCTACTAGGGAGGGTATCGCACTACTTCATTGATTAGGCAGCCTACAATTAATGAGATGCGTATAAATTGGCATCATCATCTTTACTTTCCCCCTAAGAACCAAAATATTATCAAAAATGACCTAAGATTAGTGCAATACTTTCTTTTGAGCGCAACGAAGACTCGAAAGAATAGTTGCAATTGAGTATCGTTGCCATTTCCGCACTACTATTTGAACCAATGCGTAGAACAAAGATGGTGGAACAGCACCGGGAACACTTCCCTTATATATCAACTATGTCATTAAAATGGAAATGTATGGTTTTGTGAACTATTTCACGAGAATGAATAGTCAATTGTTTATAATATTATATGAATCAGGAATCATATCCATGAATATTCTGAATTTCGTGAAATTGTTCACGAACAAATATCAAGAAATTTGATAACACGGAAACGAGATCATGGTTAAAATGTACTGAATCATGAATCAGTTCACGTCATATAGTCAGACCGTAAACATTATTCCTAAATCTAAGATTGAAATCACTAGATCACGGACTGAATTTTTGCGGAAATCGTAAACAACTCAAAATCAAATCAATTCAAAAATAATTTTACAAGCGAAATGGAAGAAAAACTGGAAACAGTTACAATTCCCATTCGTAATGGAACGTTAAAATTTATTATTCCAAATTCACGAATTTGGGGAGGTTTTTTCTGTGGTTTTGAGACCATTCCTAAAAAATGTCACGTTAAAATTGCTCCGTCACATTTTTTTTTATTAATTTCTCTAAAGTCCTCCTCTAGTACGAAATGAATTACCTTTTATTTTTTTCTTCAGTGAGCGCCTGTTACGACACGTTCCAGCCGACTCTCCTCTTCCACATGTCGCACAGTGTCACAATTCATCAAAACCCCCTCCCCCTTCTGAAAGTGTAACATAATTTATGATCTGTCCTCTTGGATGATTGAATGTATTATTGCAAAATGAAACGGAATTCCGTTTCAACAGCTCATCCTCTACTTGCTATCACTGAACCTCAATCTCAAGAAGAAAGTTCCTAACGGATCATGGCCGAGAAGCGTTACTGATCGGGGACTTTGACTCTCAATTTCACGCATTTTACGAAGCAATTGCCCCCCTGCAAACATACCCGCGATTGTACTTTTATAAGTGTCGTAAAAGTGCAGTAAACTGCAACAGCTCATCCGTAGGATAAAGGCATCAATAACGAACGCATAAATTACCCTGCAGAAGAAGAGCCGAGGATCTGGGAGAAAGAAGGCAAAGTATTTTCGCATACCTTCAAGCAAGTTTGTTTGCATGGTCGGTCGGTCGGCCGCCCGGGTACGGCGACGCTCGACGGTGGGACAAACGAGAGCGTTGTTTACATCGTCGAAGGGAAAGCCATTGACCTCCGATGCGGCCGTACTTCCCCTCCCCCACACCATCGCACCCCGGTGGCGGCGGCGCCCATCACAACGACCTAGCACAATATGTATTGAAGTGCAAGAGCAAAAGAAAAATAATACAACCCAGCAGCATGCGGAACCACCACCACTAGCAATAACAACAACAACAACATTAGTGTTGCGATGGTTGCGATTTTATTCCGCACATTCATGAAATCGTAAAGGGTGTTAGAGACCCCGGATAATGAGCGTAATTGTGTGTATCTGTATGCGAGTGTCGGAAAAGGGAAAATGAAAAAAATGTGTACTGAATTGAATTGCCGCTTGATTCAAAGGGAAATGACACTTAACTCGAATGCATTGTGGGGCAATTTGCAACTAGATTGATGAAAATGTTGTTATCATTACACGACAAATAATGGTCGGTTGAAGATCCATTGTAATCGCATCCAAAAAGACTAGTGGTTTCAAATTTATCGAAATTTCCGATTTCCATATTTCTTTGTTCATACATAAATACATTAAAGGACAATAGCAATTTCTGTCGACATTCATGTGGATGAAAGTGAGATGCTTTAAATTTCTGTAAGAAATAATTTTACTGCATAATGACGTCTCTTTACATTTCTTATATTGTTAAATGGAGCCTTGTTTAAATATGAATTTACTGATAAAACATATATTTTTGGAACCACGCATTCCTCAAAATTGAATGAATAAAGGGTGTTCGAAAATTGATTGAATTGAAAAATTTTCAACTTGTATTTTTTTCAATGAAAAAATCTGCACACTCCTCATTCTAAAGATATGTGTGTACACATTCTAAAGATGTACGTGTGTGGTTCATGCCTACTGATTTCGACAACTGCTCTTCATTTGTGAAAATGGCATCGAAGCAAGTAGAGCAAAGGACCAAAGTTTCATTAGCGCATCGCGAAAATTCGAACTACTTCCGAGGCATGTTGGCGAAATTTTCGAATGTGGCCAAATCAACTGTCCACAACATAACAAAATATGTTCGGAAAACATTTGGTGACAGCCAGGAAGACTGTATCGGGGAGAAATCGAAAAGAGTGACAGCTGTTACAGGTGGAAGCCCAACCACTCCATCCGAGATGTTACCGGCAGTGTCATCTAGCACTGTGCATCGAGCTAAAAAACGAGCCGGACTGTCAACTAACAAGAAGGTGGTGACTCCAAGTAGGCCAGAGAACGATCGCATAAGCTGTACACCAAGTTGCTGACGAAGTTTGTTTGCGTGGAACAGGATGACGAAACCTACGTCAAGGCAGACTTGAAACAGCTTTCTGGCCAGAAATATTGTTCATTGACTGGAAGAGAAAAAGTTACAGAGATTTTCAAACACATGTAACTGTTAAATTCCGCAAAGAAATATCTCGTGTAGCACGCTATCTGTTCCCTTAGCTTGTCAAATGTCGATTTACATTACAATCGGGACAATCAACCAGCAAATTTATTTGCTGGAGTGCCTGAAAATTTAGCTGTCGCCTTTCCTCAAGAATTATTTCGTTCTGTTTTGACCGGATTTTGTCAGTAATATGCAACTCAAAGCAATCTGGTATTCTGTGACGAGAAAAGTGACCAAGGAGGCTGTGCAAAACTTGATGGAAGGAGTCAGACCAAAAGCCCGGTAATTCTCATTCGCTATAAAGGAAGATTTTTTTCGATTATAGAGGTTTTAACCTTAAGGTCATTCGCCTCTTCGGGTTAGAAAAATCTGTTATGAAAAATTTCTAACCCTATGTACGGGGTCGGGAATCGAACCCAGGTGCGCTGCGTACAAGGCAATCGATTTACCAACTACGCTGCGTCCACCCCAAGGAAGCTTTAGTGAATATTTTTTTCTTTATTCTGTATTAATTGAGCTTGTAAAAGAAACATGTTCTGATTTTCCTAATAAAAAGTTGAACCGGTTCACACTCATTCTTGTTTGAATCTTTGATTGCAACACCCTTTATTTATTTAAAAAAAGCATGGTGTTTTTGTTGACAAATGAACAAGAACGCTCTGAGTGGCGCCACTGTCGCCACTGATTTGTTTCTCAATATAACATCTCTGTGTCATCAATACATTGTCTTTTCAAGAAAATATCAAACTCTTTCGACGTAATTTAGAATTACCTTCAGAAGCGTGACTTTTCTGATTTCATTTCACTACGATATGCAACAAATCTCTTGGCGTTATAAAGTAATTAATTATTTTATTTTTCGTTTTCATTTTAGGTGAGTGATGACCCCTTTGCTCGAGAGTTGTATGCGGCATCAATTTGCCGTACGTTGAGGTAATATAAATTCAACAAAAGATTCACTGCATGCCATTTCTTCAGATTCAGCAAACAGGACATAAATCAGTACTTGACAAAACCAGTTCGGAATCGCGTACTGGCTGTAAGTTATATCTGTGAGATGTAAATAGAAAAAACCTAAATTGAGCCGCTGCTACGACCTTTGTTTGGCTTTTCTCCTATGCAGATTCGTCAAATGATAACATAGGTTAATGTTATTTGCATTAAAAGTGAATATACATATATCAGGGTACTGAATTTCACTAATTTGTTCAATTTAAAAAATATGTAAGAAAAAGAACAATTTCAATAATTCTCATCAGCTTAAGCAGAACTTCTTTTCTTGCGGAACATCACGCAAGACCAGAGGTTTGCTCAGACACAAATAGCGTTTTTGTTTTTGAAGCTAGCGACAATCCGTCGCTAGCTTAGTCCTATCACTAAGTTAGTGTCGGATTCTAATGAGACCAAATCGAAATGCAAATTCCATAACTAATTAAGAAAAAGATACCCATGTTTTCCCGGAGTAAATATTTCTTTCTCGACCTCACGCTGAACCTTATTATATGAATAACAATGTGCAGAGTCCAAAAAGTTATTTATGTCAGCTGCTTGAATCTGAGACTGGTTGATAGCAGCTACGCACTACTAGTTTAAAATTTATGAACCACAGAACAGATTTGAACCCTTGAATAATATTCCAATTTTTGAGGAATAATCTACGTAGCAATTTCAAGGCTATGAGCAGAGTTGCATAAACGAGAAAATGCTTAGCATATCTTCTAAATTTGTAAACTTACACTGTTCTACAAAAAAAATCAACCTGAGTGTTCTGTGGCCGCGTATTGTTTTTCGGAAAGTAGACGGAAAACTGTGGAAAATGACGTTTTCCATTTGTATCTAATAAGTCAGGGTCGGTTTGGACCAGCCCGGGGACAACTTGACAGCTCCCATATATTGAACTCATAAGCAAATTTTGTGGTGATTTGGTGATGTCATGGCGGCTCGAATGGAACAAAATTTAAAAAAGGCGCATCCCATCTATTGTTTTCTATATCTGTAAAAAATGAACAATTTAAGCATTTCTATCACCAAATTTATTTCGCTGTTCAAATTAGAAGCTGTTCATACCTTAACAGAAACATAGATTACATTTTGGATCTAAATAATCCAAGAAAACTAAATCGATTTTCAGAAATACAAGAAGATGGGTTTCAAAATCGAGCCACTTCCACTTATATTGAAATTTCCAAAAATCTTCAGAATCGAACCAACATGAAATTCTCCGGTAGACGCCGTTCAATTAGTTTTCTGTCGGGCTGGAGCTGAGTAATATGCGAAATGAATTCTGAAGGGATTCGTACCAAAACCATCGCAAAATCTTTTAGACAGAATTATTGCAAAAGTCGAACAAAACTCTGGCAAGAGTCGAACATAATTGTATATTCCTGGCAGCATTCTTGCTAAAACCGGGCACTACCGGTTTGCTGCCAGAATTCTGGTGAAAGCGCACAAATTTTGCTAACTGTGTAGAAAATCCTACATATTTCGTTTATATTCCCAAACAACATTCTAGAATTCTTGACGTTCTTAATTAATTTGAAACAAGATGTCATATGTTCACGAATTGTTAGGCTTTATGATTTACTTTCATTGGCCAAAATGATTTTCATTCATATTTCTCGGGCAAAAAGCACAAATGATTTACCGATTACACACTTCACACAACAATAAAACCAAAAAAAACAACGACTTCCAGTTAAATTTATAATAAGATTTATGTACCTTGCTGACAGTTTCCAGTTAGGGATAAATTTATTCTCTAATAATTGTTTTCTTTATCCACATTTTGGAATACTCTTTTTCTAAATGTTGTTCTTGCTGCATTGACGGCGTTCATAACACACGTAACGAAACACGCTTTTCTCTTGAAACTATTTCGTTTCGTTGTTCGTGGTACTCGTACGGAGAAGGCATACTAGCGCCACCATCAAATTAATGATACATATATGAAACAAGCACTATCTGTCAAGTTGTCCCCAGGCTGGTTTGGACAAGCATTTGAAGATTTGCTGTATTATCAACCATAAAATAACCACCCAGTGGAATTACAAATTGAGCAAAATAAAGCAAGTAAAGCAGGTGGGTATTTATGGTGTACATTTACGTGTGAATGGAACAGCTTAAATAAATTTAGCATACAAAATCGAGTTCTCATGTTATGCACTTTTAAAGACAAGAATATTTATGTTAAAAAAACAGTCTTTTACAGTCAAGATCACATAATTTCAGTACCGCAAATTTTAAGGGTTCAGTACCTTTGAAGAAGTTTTATATCCTAAAATAACGCATCTCCTGAAAAAATAGTTTTGGTGATAGAATTTTTTTAGAAATAAATATATTTGTGATCGATAATTCAAAAAAAATCTTCAAATACTCATAAAAACCGAATCTAATGTTCTTCAGGCAAATATAAGCCGCCATTTTTCATCATTTTCTGTCTACTTTCCGAAAAACAATATGCGGTCACAACATCCGCAAGTTTCTCAAATAGTGTTTTAATACGCGCACGCAAGATAGATCTAGAATAATATACTATGAATCAAGAACCAGTTTACAAACCAAACATGAATCTATAAATAATTATCTAGGTTTCGTGACATTGTTCACTTGGAAATATTAAGGCCATGCCAAAATTATATATGTTGACTCGTAATATACTTGAAAATGTGAACCACAAAGTATGAATGAATTCATAAAAAATATTCCGAGTATCGTCCTTATCTTTATTGTTTATTACTTCACTGGATGTGCTGGTTGCTGGTTTCGAGATACTAGACGCAGCAATTATTGATTCTATACAGCGAAATTCTCGTTCGCTTGTGTGTAAAAAGCCGTTCATGCTCGCACAAAAGAATGAAAACACTTTTAGTATACCATGTTCTTCGTGTATTCATACTTGTCTGTGATGTATTTCTTGCTTTCGAGATAACGCCGGACACGAACATTCGCGAGAAAAACTTCTTGGTATTGCGCTACACACTACATGAAAGCATGGCGAATTTCGGATTTTCGTAAGATAACAAAAAAAAGGGTAAACAAACAAATAAATTACTAAATTTACCGATTTTATTCACCTACTCTCCCTTGTGGCTGTTCGTGGTCACAACTGATCCGATACTGCTGATGCTAACAGGAAGGCGACGGTTTCATCCGACCGGCCGGGACTACAACGGCCGAGTTCTCCCGTTTTCCGTTGGCTGCTCCGGCAGCGGTCCTTGGCGTTTAGCTAGGGAGGTGAGCTTGGCTCCTTTGTTGGAACCTCCCTAGCGACGGTGGTGATGAATCACCGGATTCTTTGCTCCCCGCAAAGAATCCCGGAAGACACCGCAGTGTTCTTCCCAGGGGGAGCCTTTGTCCACCCTGCTTCACCCTCCTTGGCTATTAGCTGGGAAGGAGAGCAAAGCTCGTTCGGCTTATCCTTCCCAGCGAGGGCGGATTGGTGCGTCTGGATCCTTTGCGGTTAGCCGGGGAAGCGAAAATTCCTTGATGATTAGTTTCCCCCGACGGCGATCCAACACCACAAAATAAACAAGCGCACAAACCACGGGCTGGCACTTTACGACGGATAACTTTCCGTCACACACGCACACTTCGCACTCTGGCTATTGTGGCCGGAAACTGTCCCGAACTGGTGTAACGGGGACGTCTGAATTTTACCGTGGTCTGTCACTCTCTCATATATACAAACTGACTAACAAAGCTGTCAAATTCACGCTTCACCATTCTCAATAGGTCCAATCCCTTCTACTTTAGCCGACGCACGTGTCGTTCGCCCGCTCTGCAAAGAGGCTTTATCATTTGTTGTTGGAATCAGATTCTCGCTGGTTGTGGTACTTGTTCTCAACGTCTTAGATACCCAACTGTCTAGTGTGCGATTATTAGCCGACTTTGGACAGGGCCTTTTCATCTTCCTAGATTTTGGCGAAGGTGTTCGATGTGCTGTTGAAAATCCATCCAACACTTTAGCATGCTTCATTTGTTTCACATCGGTGACAATAATTTTCAGTTCTTTGATAGTGTCGCACACATTTGTTTCTACACTGTCACTAATATCGACTGTGTCGTGCGCTGGGTTTGTGCTCTCATCCACGTCATTTGCACTGTCTTCGATCGTTTTTGTTGTTTCATTAAGCAAAACTGAAAATTTTTCTTGTGAATGGATTTCATTACTGTGCGTATGATGTTCTGACGATGTATTTTTCCTACTCCTAGAATTATCTGCTGTTCTAGGCCTTTTGATAGCTGGAAGGATGGGGCTGTCATCTAAAGTCCATAAATTGATCTTAACCGAACCACGAGATCTCGTGCGTGGCGTGCTGGCCGTATCTTCGCCTGTACCGCTTTCAGACAACTTCACATAAGAAGCTGATTTGTTCGCTATTTTGTGATCAACGTCGTCTTGACTTTGACTGCCGGATTCATCGTCCTGAGATGATTAATAATTATACATCTGGTTTGAATCCGAGTCCGGCGCATCATTCGAATCGATCATTACATCCAAGCTACATTCACATCAAATTCTTCACTACACTTAGCCTCTTTCACTGTTTCGTCATTTTTCAATGACTCAGAATCGCCAGTTCTCCTGTCCTTATGTTCGTTATAGCTAGCATTTCGCTTTCCTGGACTTTTCTTCAACCGTTTCTTGGGAGCATCTACTGACTTAACATTATTGTTATGTGCACTTTCCCTTCTTTTTCTGAGTACGGAATTCGATGATTGTTCGCTTTGCTTCGAAATTGCTAATCTCCTAGCTTTTTTACTAGCCATAGAAGGTGGGACTGATTTGCTCCTGGCCCTACAGTTTCCCCTTTCATTCACCTCTTTGACCGATTCCTTCCGTTTACCCAATAAACCTTTGTGAGAATTTTTTACCAGTGCAACCCTTCGTTGGATAATTTTTTTGCCCTCTCGACTAACATTATTATTGTTCAGTTTACCTCCAGTAAAGCTAGAATTAAATTTAGAGCTAGATTTATTAACCTGATTCTGGGCATCCTCGCGAGAGAACGTCAGTAAATCGTTCTCTTCGGCTTCCTGTTGGCGAGCTGCTTCCTCTTCTCGTTTCTGTTGTGCCAACCGGTTGGCTTCCCAGCCGCGCTTCTGCTGCTCTATCTCCGCCTCGACAGCCTTTAACCGAATGGCAGTCCAAGTACCTTCCGTGTCTTCCACGAAACGCATAGCGTACCTTTCGATGGGACTTAGCTGACTAATAAGATTTTGAACCTCCTTCTCGGCCTTGCTCATTTCTGGTTCTCGCTCGCGCAGTTCTTGATCTATCGGGATATTTTCATCGAATTCTTCCAAATCAGCGGATGCTTCTGCTTTAGCAAATTTGGCTGCTTGTACGTCTTGGTCGTCTTCAGCTGCAGCAAGCGCAGATTCGAATACATTAATAGCCGACTTGGTTTCTTCCAGTGGAGCACTTGAGGCGGATCCAGCAGCGCTATTATTGCTAGCCGAGGTACTAGCAACAGCTAAACTCTGCTGAAGACGTTCTTTGCGCTCTTTTTCTCTCTCGATAACTTCAGCTAGCCGTGCGGACGCATCTTCCTCAACATTGTCAACCGCAAAAAGATCCTGGATGGTGGTACTTTTAAAATAGGCAGTAGTAAAATTACCACCCTCTATTGCCAAATCACCGAGCATACGCTTCTGGTTGGCCTTCTTAAGGATGTTCTCCTCGATGGTCTTCTCACTGACCAGACGGTATATATGGACATATCTCGTCTGTCCGATCCGATGACACCGATCTTGTGCTTGTGCATCCATGGTAGGATTCCAGTCAGAATCGTAAAATATCACAGTATCCGCACCGGTCAGATTGATACCAACTCCGCCGGATCGAGTGGAAAGAATAAACACAAACATACGCTTATCACCATTGAATCGTTCCATCAAAAGCTGTCTCTGTTCAACTTTGGTCGTACCGTCCAAACGCAGATAAATATGACCATGATAATAATTTTTTATAACTCGATGACCGCCCGATTTGAGCTGTTTCAGCAATCGGTCCAAGGTTTGCAGCTTACCACAGTCATATTGGATCAGGCGAGGATCGGGGAACTGCGTACTCATCGCCGAGATGATCGGATGAAGCATCCTCAGGGTGGATTTGAGTGTCAACTGAATCTCTTTGTCTGTTTCTCTTTCCTCGTTATAACGAGACGGATGTGGGTGCGATATATGGAGACTAGGTGCAGGGGCACAAACAGCAGGTACGTAAATGACGAAATTATTCAACAACGAACGAAAGTTTTCAGTTCGTTGCTGAATAGTCTTGATGGCAAACGAAAGGCTCATGCTTGGATTTTGAAGTGCTTCCGCGCAGTAATAGCTGCCGATAGAAGTTATGGGAACCGAATTAACATCCGTAAAGCTTTCACCGCAAATTCTGCTAACAGATTCACGCAAATCTTCCCCATATATAGGTGCAGAATCACAGCGCTTCTGATTCCATCCACCGAGCAGTTCCAAAATTTGACCTCTTCGTTCTTTACGAGATTCTTCTACGCTGGCTAGTTAGAATTCAGTGCGAACTTTCCGTTCCAGCTCCTCCGGAGTTAAATTGGCAGTAGACGAATAGGAATGGTGCTTGAGTTGTTGCACAATGGAAGTCGCCAGCGTCGAAGATATTGGGATTGCTACTGTAGCTGCATTCTGGGTGTTTGGTTGCACTGGCAATTGTCTGGGGACGGTAGGTAACCTAGTGATGTGACTCGACACTCCTGATCGATTCACAAGTGTCAAACGCTGTCCGCTAGCCGTCAGTAGCGTAGTGCCCGTAGTACCCGATACTTGCCCACTAGTATTGGTTGTTAAAATGATTTGCCTTCCAGCGGTTGTGTGCACTATTTGTGCAACGTGCCCAGCACCAACTCGGTTACTCGTAGTATTACTACTGTTATTACTATTACTACTAATATTACTACCACTAGTCATATCACATCGTTTTCGTAAATTAACATTCGACGACTGAGAATCGTCTAACTGAATCGTTGTCGCTGCCACTGGTTGCGAACTGATTTCTTCGATCAAGGGTTTCCTATCTACTAGTGACGAATTTACAATCGGAACAAAGCGCGTTCCTTCAGTCTTCATTGCTGGACTGGTACCAACTCTCACGCCAGTGCTGCTACTGATAGTTTCCTGTACCGTTTGATTAGGCACTCGGACGTGCACTTTCAGTCTTCCCGTTGGACAGCGCGGTGGAAGCTCTGGGGTGCTATCGATTTCCTCTATAAGCCGCTTCGACAAGCATAGCGTTTGCGCACGATGTTCCACATAAGCGGACAACACTAGTTCCAGCCTCAGTAACACTAAGTTCAGTTAATTAGTTAAATATGCAAATTAAACTCCGAATTGCCGTCTATGAGGAGTATTGCTTATATTTTAATAAATCGATATCGTTCAATTTTTCATTCCGCCGCGAATGTTTTGTGTATTCTGCCGTGTCTGTGAAAAGTTTTTCCGGCGATCGCTTGAATAAAATTCCGAATCTTAGGTATTTGTGAGCGATTTCCTTTTTCTCGTGTCAGGTACTATTCTTATAGATCGTTGGAATTGCACACGTATAGCGGTTTCGTAGTATGAGGACATTTTACTAATCTTGAATTGCAAAAATTGAATGCCGAATGCAAAAAAAAGATTTCCTGTTCTAAACAATCGTTTCCGCGCGCGATTTGTTTATTGTTATGCTAACTACTGGTTATACTCAGTTAGTACTAGATAAGTGTAAAACATGAGATAGTTGAAAGAATTACTGTTCTGAATGATGATATAGAGTATGGAATTTCTTTTAAGTTTAACGGTATATAGGAGTCTCTCCTATGAACGTTTGGTATCAAATCATAAAAACTGTGTCGAAAATATCCATATTGTATAGATAGGGTATAGAGAATTACACTAAACCGGATGTCGCCATCTTGGTTTTCAAAATTGTGTCAAAAATCAATCTTTGGCATATACTCGTCAAGCCCGTTCCGAAAATACTTATATTAATTTGGGTCAGAGAGAATTCAGAATTTGCCATAAAAATAGGGTGCCGACAACCGACCATGCTTGAGTGCTGACAAATGACTTTAGTAACCTATTTGCGAGCATTTCATCGCCATTCCATGTTGAATCACAATATAGAGTAAATTCACTTCGTAAATATTCAATGCGCATATTTTTTCGATCGATTTACTTCTTTCTATAACACTAAGCGAATGATCAAAAAAAAACTTTTGAGCAGATTTTATCTTGTTCAAAAAATATTCAAGGACATACGAAATTGTTTGCTTCAGCTGTCGGTTCGAAAATAACGTGCGAATATAGCACACAAATAAGATTTGTCAGAATCTGCTTTCTGACTAAAGTTACATAGGGGTGCCGGCTACCGACCATTTTCCCCTACTATACAGCTGAATCATGTAAGCATAAACATGCAACAACATGAAACACTATGTTGAGTTTGAGAATATTAGAATCAAGAATCCCGTGTACTATGAAGATAATGCAGTCGATGAAAAATTGCAGAATCTGTCTCCTGGAACACTATCAAAAGTATGTTGCATTATGGAGAAGTTCTCTCCACCAAGGACGATAAATGTATTGAGGCACTTTATTTCTTCCTTAGTTACTCTAGAACCAATTTGTAAGGATTGCAAAGGATTGAATAATAACACTTTAAACATGTTAGTTTTTAATATTTATGTTTTGACTGGTAAGAGTCAAATGAATAATCAATAAATTAATATTTTTATCAATCTCAAATCATAATGTTCATAAATTTTTAAGCATAGCTGCCCATAAAGCCTTAAGGTTGGACAGAGAATGCGCAAAATTCGCAAACGAAAAAAGCAGTTTTTTCCACACCGTATGTCAGATCTTCATAAAAATCAATCAGCGTATGTAGAATGTGGTTACAGTACTGCTGATTGATTTTTATGAAGATCTGACATACGGTGTGGAAAAAACTGCGTTTTTCGTTTGCGAATTTTACCCTTTCTCTGTCCAACCTTAATTCTCAAGTAAAATTGCATCGTCTCAAGCATGCCTCTAAATTGTTTTGTTATTGTTTTTATATTCGTTTCATTTTTCACCACCCCTGCTCTATTATCGCATGTTTATTTCCCATAATGTTAGCAACTTTTGGTTTCGTTTAAAATTTTCCCTTCACCATCGGACTCGGCTGCGTGATTGAAGTAAACGTATGAGTAAACTCATCATCCGTAGCACACGGCATAATTATTCATTTTACACGTGCAATTATGTTACGCACACAAACCGTCTCTCGCTGAAAATCGAAAAACACTTCATTTTCTAAACCAAAACCGTACCGAACCGGGTACCATCGTTGAGTAGAAAAGTTCACCGGCTCTCTTTTCCAACTATTTTACGTCAGTTATCTCTTCCCTTCACCGGTTGTAACCTATCTTTTAGCATCCAACCCAAACTGAAGTTGAGCTCTCTGGTTGAAGTCGATCATGAACGAGGGATTCGCAAGCCGTTCTCCGCTGGCTGCACCTGCCTTTCTCCGGACACGCGACCACTGAGTTACAGCACGGTTCAACGAAAAAGGGCAAACCGAAAGCAAAACATACACACACATACTAATTCACACAAAAGACAAACAAAAAATAGTAACTCTACACTGCACTTATCAGCACCGTCCGTGGAACGACAATGACCGTGCCGCTGACCGGCCAAGTTGCTATGCAGTTGAAAGACCTCTACTGCAGCGAAAACAAAAGCAAACGAAAAAGATCCCACAAAGAAAGTAGTTCGTGTAGTGGCTATTGGCTCACGGCACAGTAATAGGATTGGGGCAGGAATCTTGTTTCGAGTGCGAGAAACGAAACGAAACACCGTGCGTCTCCATGGGAACACAAATTGGTTTAGGGAAATATTTCTGTTCAAACCATTCACACCAGCTTTGTGACGCAAAGCAGTACATACTGCACTGCTAAAAGGATTCGACTCGGCGGAGAAGTCACATGCAGAAAAGCAACATGTTTTATTGCTCATCACGTAAGAACAGCAAAGCAGAACAAAAAATATCACACTCAACCCACAAGGAAATCAACCGAGAACCGGCTTGTTCTTCTGCATTCTTCACTTCTCCGATTGCATCACGGCGCGACTGGGTCCACAAGAACCGGGAATGTACCCAGCAGCACAAAGCGGGACGGAAAGGATTGCGTAATAAGAACCGTAATGAGGCAGAGAGCTATGCACAGCGCGTTTCTGGGACCGGGGCCCGCTTGATTCTCGATCATGTTTTCCTCTTTTTGATCGCACATCGCTGCGAGAACTCCACACGCCCTCCGCCAAGAACGCCCGCCAACTCGACCGGATCCCCGCGAACCGCAAGCAATGCAGTCTGCGCCTGTGTCTGGCATTATGCAACACCGTGCGCGCCTACGAGAAAACCATCACCGACGGCGGCCGTCCAGAACGGAGCTCAGAACAAGCCGTCTTTGAGATAAGCGCATACAGAGAGGAATACCAAATGGAGGAGTTTATGACCCTGCCGCGTGGATGCTTGTGAGGGTGTATGAGTTTTTTGAATCGCGCACAAGATGAGATTCTGGTTTCTATTGGGATTTTCGATTGATTGACACCGGTGTAGTGGATTGCACTGGTTTTGCACTTTCTAGCAGAAGTGTCAATGGAACATACCCAGTTTTCTGCACTTCTGCTAGAAAGTGCAAAAACGGTGCAGTTTCAGTGCACTCCACTACACCGGTGCCAATCAATCGAAAATCCCATATGTATTTATAGCTACACTCGGTATGAGCTGCTAAAGCTGCTGAGCTGACCCGATACAATGATTCCGTCGACAGCTGATAGGGATCTTATGAGTACTGTCAGTGAGTGTATGCTAAGCAGTTGTCAACCAAATTAATTAGTTGCTCTGTTGGAAAGAAAGTGATTCTTTTGGCGTGAGTTGTTGGGAGCTGTTTTTTTGGCGATGACTCTACACTACTCTCAGAAGCAATATTTAGGGTTCGTCTATCCTTGGTATATTAACTGAAGAATGAAAAATATGCGAGGAGAATACTATACTGCACAGTGTTCGGAATCAAGAATTTGGAATGACAATAAAATGTGGTAGCTGGTTTGATGTCGATGTTTTCCGAATAAATAATATTCTTTTGTTACTATATTTTAATTACCGCAAGGTTCTACTGTATCGATTTTGTTGGCTACCAATTTACGACTAATAGAAACGAAAGGAATGAATTTGAAAGACGGATAGGTATTCTCGAGCGAATCAGTTATATACTTAGAACGGAAAACTAGGACTAGGCAGGCTCATATGGACATGATCGAAAGGAAATGTGAAGAATACTTTGCCTTCTGCTGGTAGGAGTTGGGCTTTCCACCCAAGTCTACCGCATGGTCGTTGATGGAACAAAACTCATTACCAAGTTGTACAGCCGACGTCGGCGAGGTGTATAAAAAACAGGTGATGATACCGGTTCCTTTTAACCCTTGCTTGATTACGGAAATTAATGGCTGCACGTTTGAAGCCCCCAAATTTGACAACAATCCAAACATTGTCGATTTGACGTGCCTGTGCATCGACATCTGCATTGACCGCTTTACCTTTGTCTGAACGGATCATAGATACTCATTACAACCATCTCAAAATGGTTGCCAACATCCACAGCTCCGTATCGAATTTCGATGCCGACATATTTAAAATAGACTGGTATTGCTTCGCTTCAATGTTGTCAGTGCAGTGATAGGCTTCGTCTCCACTTGAATTGTAGTGCGAGAATGTAAGGTATGATTCATCATCCAAAATAATGAGTGTTTACGGTGAAGTGTACGGCAGCAAATTAGCATTTTTTGAGGTGTTTCGCTATATATTTTGGTGCTCGCTTAGGTTTATGACAAATTACGTTGTTTTTCTTCGAAATAAATAGAGAGCAATTAGGGTGGAAATAACAAAATAAACAAAGATAACTGTAGAAAAAAGAATGTTAGTCACTACACTATTGAATTTGAAAATCAACACTTCTACCATAAGAAAAGGACATGTTGCAGAAAAGTTTACAGTTTCACAATATTTTAGCATCTCGCAAAAATCTCAATTGAATCTCAAGAATATGTTTAGTTAATTCTACTTTATTACTACCAAGCCAAACCCAACCAAAAACTAAAAACCAAGCCCCACAAAACCAAAACCAAACACCAAGAACCAGAAATCAAAAACCAAAGCACCAAAACCACAAATCAAAAACCAAAAACCAAAAACCAAAAACCAAAAAACAAAAATCAAAAACCAAAAACCAAAAACCAAAAACCAAAAACCAAAAACCAAAAACCAAAAACCAAAAACCAAAAAACAAAAACCAAAAACCAAAAACCAAAAACCAAAAACCAAAAACCAAAAACCAAAAACCAAAAACCAAAAACCAAAAACCAAAAACCAAAAACCAAAAACCAAAAACCAAAAACCAAAAACCAAAAACCAAAAACCAAATACCAAAAACAAAAAACCAAAAACCAAAACCCAAAAACAAAAAGCTAAAAGCTAAAAGCTAAAAGCTAAAAGCTAAAAGCTAAAAGCTAAAAGCTAAAAGCTAAAAGCTAAAAGCTAAAAGCTAAAAGCTAAAAGCTAAAAGCTAAAAGCTAAAAGCTAAAAGCTAAAAGCTAAAAGCTAAAAGCTAAAAGCTAAAAGCTAAAAGCTAAAAGCTAAAAGCTAAAAGCTAAAAGCTAAAAGCTAAAAGCTAAAAGCTAAAAGCTAAAAGCTAAAAGCTAAAAGCTAAAAGCTAAAAGCTAAAAGCTAAAAGCTAAAAGCTAAAAGCTAAAAGCTAAAAGCTAAAAGCTAAAAGCTAAAAGCTAAAAGCTAAAAGCTAAAAGCTAAAAGCTAAAAGCTAAAAGCTAAAAGCTAAAAGCTAAAAGCTAAAAGCTAAAAGCTAAAAGCTAAAAGCTAAAAGCTAAAAGCTAAAAGCTAAAAGCTAAAAGCTAAAAGCTAAAAGCTAAAAGCGAAAAGCGAAAAGCTAAAAGCTAAAAGCTAAAAGCTAAAAGCTAAAAGCTAAAAGCTAAAAGCTAAAAGCTAAAAGCTAAAAGCTAAAAGCTAAAAGCTAAAAGCTAAAAGCTAAAAGCTAAAAGCTAAAAGCTAAAAGCTAAAAGCTAAAAGCTGAAAGCTAAAAGCTAAAAGCTAAAAGCTAAAAGCTAAAAGCTAAAAGCTAAAAGCTAAAAGCTAAAAGCTAAAAGCTAAAAGCTAAAAGCTAAAAGCTAAAAGCTAAAAGCTAAAAGCTAAAAGCAAAAACCAAAAATCGATAGACAAAAGACAAAAAGAGAATTCGGTGATTTTTCAAAATGTAAAAAAAAAATTGTAAACAAAAATATCGATTTATTTTTCAAATCTTTTTCTGAAATTGATATATTTTAACTTCTCTGTGACCCATTATGATATAGAGTAATATTTTTTCGGAAATTTGATTTCAGTTTCTGGGTTTCCAACAAAAAATACCGTAGAAACTGAATTTTAAAGCGGCCATTTTCCATCAAAAAGTCACAATAAGCCCAAATAAAATTCCCAAAATAGCCACGCTACGCATTCACTCATAGAAAAAATGAAAATTACATGTCTGATACTAGGATTTTACATGTTCTGATATGTAAAATTAAACTTTGTGAGATAAATTGATGTAAAATTCAGACTGAATGACCCAAGAAAAGCCAAACAACATGAAATGAAATTAAATGTAAATTTATGTGAATTGGGACGCTCCTTTTATGTGCATCTGGCAAGATGTAAAGTTACAAGATTTTTTTTGTTGTGTTTTAACGGACTTACCCCATAATGTGCATTGTACATAACTTATCCCATAATGACATTGCCGCTACTCGAACTGGGATGAACAGCAAAGTGACCAAATATTTGCGGAGTAAAAAGCACAAAACAAAAAAAACAATAAGGAAAAAAACAAAAAAAAAGCAAAACAAAAAACGAAAAGTCATTATAAAATGCAAAATGCGGGAATTTTTCAAAATGATATTTTTTTTATAAAAAATGCATCGTTTTTTTTTGTTTTCAAATAATTTATATTTTTGTGCTCCTCTATGAGGACTAGTAGAGTAGGATATTGATATTAACAATTTTTTGAAATTTTCGTTCCAGCTTCTCCAATTTTAAACCTCCAACAAAACAGGCCGTAAAAACAGGATTTTAAAATGACCATTTTACATCAAAAACAAAAAAAATGACCACTTTCACAATATTCTCAATTAAAATTCACAAAATGATCCATTTTTACGGTCATGGTTGCTTATCCCATAATGTTCAGAAAAATTTTATCACTGCATCTATTTTTTAAACCAACTCAAAAGTTTGTGGAGAATAACAATTTCTCGCGAGTTTTTATTGATTGCCATTCTGGATTAGAAAAACAAACCTTCGCTTAAAATTCATATCGGCCGATAGCAATGCTGATCAATTTTCCAAACTGTTCTCTTTTCACATTTCCGCTACTCGAGACGGGATGAATTGCAAAGTGAGCAAATATATTCGGAGTGTCGATCGGACAAGCTCTATGCTTAATAGAGGATATCCCCCGTTAATGGCTCAAAGTCATTAAAAACTAGTTATATTTCTTACATGCATTGAACAATAATTCTATTAATTTGTAATCATTATCAACGGATAAATGCTTTAACTCGGATCTACAACATTCATGGCAACGAGTAGTGAATATTAAGAATTGAGCGAAAAAATTTGGTAATTTCGAGAGCAAATTTAGCTGAAGAAAATATTTGTAAAATGTTCCTAAATTTAAATTCAAATTAATGTTGACTTCTAGAAACGTTCCGCTATAAACTTTCCAACGGTGTTCCAATAACAAATAATAGTTGATCTATCCAAAGGAAAAAAACAAACCGTTTTCCTGCTGTACTGACATTTGCAGTATGCAAGATGGTCATCATTTTTCGCAAACATGACTCATGACATTTTCGGGTAATTCCCATTAGACTAGAAGTACTACTATTGGACTGCTCCTCACAGAAATAACAAGCAATTACCTACCAAATGCGGTGCTTTCAATAGAATGCAGTATCTATTAAGTCTTAAAAATTCATTTCACTACAATAATTACCATATTAATCAACAGTACTCATCGGCAGCATTCACTAATTAAAACACATTTCGGCACCGCAAACAACAGCTGATTCAAGAAACGCCGGAAGTGAAGACGATCTACAGACAATACCCACAATTAAAACATACGTACATCTTCTACCCCTTTCGCCCTTCGCCAGCTTTAGTTTACGACTACAACAGCAGCAACAACAACAACAACAACAACAACAAACCACTACAAAGTACACCACACGCCACATTTCACCTTGCACCTGAGCGAAACGTGAGCCCAACCAAAACTCACCGAAAGCCGCCTCTAAACATAGCCGATCTTTGCGAAGGTAACATCAACATGCATTTTTTCCGCGATTGCTGTTTTGTTTCGATGCCCGATTCCGTTTTGTGCATAAACTTTGCGTTGTTCATCCGACACGAAGTTCTGCCGAGAGTGAAGCAGACAACGAAGAGAGCTGAGTGTTGAGAGCTGCCAGTGAGAGCGTTCATCCGAACACGATGGGGAAGTAGTCGAAACGAACCGGCGGCAGTTCATCCGAAGTTGTGATGTTAGCCTCGGTTGTGTACTTTTGTAGTAGTAGTAGCAGGAATAGTACTGCCACTGATATGATGATGGCCATGCACGAGGGTCAACTCGCCGAACGGCTCGTGTTGCACAAATACACGATCACATCGCGAGTTGTTTTTTATCGTCGCAGTCGTGTTTGTATTTTTAATTTGTTTTGAATGAGCGGAGAAATGTTTGCCCTCACATGCCACCCAACCAGGCACCCACCACCCACAGGACCGGCAGGGCATAGTGTGGGGCAACGCAAAACGAGAGTTCGAATGGTGAGAGCAATCCGGCAAAGCACAAACCGACCGAGCGTACGAAAAGGGGAACCAGATGAAGGTAATATAAAAATAAATCTATGCTCAAGCGGTTGGTATGTTGGTATGGGCTATTATATGGAAAGGCAAAGATGGAACATTCAATTTCATGTTGGGAAAGGTTCGGGTTTTACGTTTACTTTCTGGCTGTGTCGGCCTGTCGGTCGGGACGGGACTCCATATGGGGAGCACAGCACAGCACAGGAACCGAATCGAGTCTCGTGACGCTCGAGCCGCCGAATGTGGATGGAGAATGGGGAGCGCTGGCTGCTTGAGTGTTTGTATGGGTGATTCTAATTGTGTTAGGTAGGATTTGCGACAGCTCACGGGAATGAACCGGGAATAGAACACGGGATTGGATCGAGCGCCGTATATACGTACATATGTAGTTGAGTATGGTCAGGGACCGACGATGATATGACGTGTGGGGAATGAAATGGAAAGTAGATTTGCAAAGCGCTGACTGCCGGATCGGGGAATCTCGTTGCGGTTTTTTATTTATAGATATTCACGCTCAATTTAAAGCACATTCTGATATCTTTTTATGAGCTATTAGTGGTTGATTATGGTTGCTTCTTAAATGGGAGGCACAATTGCAATATGTAGTTTTAAATTTTTCTCATTCACCTAGTGCTTCGGGACGGTACTTCAGTTCGAAAAAATAATTTGTTTTCTTCTGCGAACCTCTTCAAATTTAAAGTGTTGTGCCGTTATTGTACCTACCACGGAAGATAGCATTGGTATTTTTAAATACATCATTTTCAAAATGGATGTCATAGAGTTGCATTTCGACTTCGTCTCATCAGTATCTTGCAAAACCGGCGTTGCTACAAGAAATTCAGAATCTAATTTCATTTTCATTATGTTGTGTTTGGTGGGACAAAGCGGCCACCAAACAATCCTAAACTGACGTTAGAATGGGTAACCATAGAATGATTCATTCAAAGTACATAAATACCAAATAAGTTGTGGGCTGGAGTACGATTAGGGGATTGGTGTATTGGTGGTGACTATTTCTCGGAAAACTTGTGATTAGGACGTATAAGCCGACTGTCAAAATAAAGACAAAAGTTTACACTTTCAGGGACTGATGTGAACTATGTTCGGTCAATAATGGTTTATTCGGAATTTCCTCCCAAAGTGAATTTCAAGGCTTATATGCCCTAATCACAAGTTTGTCGAGATTTGTGCTGCCTAATGCAACGAAAATATAAATTGAACAGTATTATTGAACTATAATGAATAGTACAATTTTTATTATTATTCTTAAAGTTTATAACTGAAATTACCACTACAGATATAAGTTTGTGTTTGATAGTTTCTATTGTACCGAAGATTGGAATTTCTAATACATTTAATAACATATTTGCCAAATTTCATGGTCAATGGATGACCAGAGCCGTGTCTTGGTCTTCTAGCTAGACTTGTGCGCCTCCGCGCCACGCCGCCGCCGCCGGTAATTTTTAACGCACGCCGACGCCGAACGGTAGATCGGCGGCGCGCCGCCGATGCATTTTACCCGCGCCGACAATTCGCGAACTCTAAAATTGTTGACTCAAAATTTTATCCACAAACCTAGGAACATTGTCTATGGACCGAATATACAACGTTAACTGATTCCAGATTTATCACATCTTGATCATTATTTGGTATTAGTGGTCGTCAATTGGATTACAAAATTAAAATAATCTTGATATTTTCTCGAAAACCATTACACGACCCTCGTTATACAATTCAAAGATCCATTCTTGCTTCGTCAACTGGTTATGATTGTGAGTATATAAGTTTCAATTCACCATTCGTGTGTGTGAAATGGTCCACAAATTTAAAAAAAAACTTCCACTTTCAAGATATATGTGCCTGAAATTTACGATTATGTGCCTGATCCAAATTTTTGCACGTAATCAATTTCACTGGAACGCAGTGTATTATTCATTGATTTTTTAACCGATTCTTAATTCCTGGTATGCTACATACGATTCACCAGTCGTGCTCGTGAAACTGTTGATGATTTAATTCATGATTTTTAATTTTTCACATATTCTTATTGTACTTACGTAAACAATTACAAGGAACTCAGACTATTATTCATGGATTATTCGCTCTGCTTGAAATCTCTATGTGAGCAATTGTGTACAACTGCTAGCAGCCAGTCTCATAGGCACGAGCATTAGATACAAAGACATTACTAGGACCCTATTATTCCTTTGTTAAAATTCAGAGGAATATTCGGAATTAAATGAAACTGCGCTGAGCAAAATACATTACCTAGCCACAATTCATATCCGTGAAATAATTTAGAAAACTATAAGACACGTGACTCTGTGTAAAAAATCCAACGATAAGCTCAAGACTAAAATATCACGATAACACGACGAGAATTTACGAAAATCGTTGCACGTCGTTCAATTCTTGACTGTTTTAGTCAATAAAGTTAATACAAATCAATGTTTCATCGAGTTATGAATTATAATCATAAAAATATTAAACATATTCAGACACAACCACCTACTAAACATTTGAGTATAATGTCATCTTTTTTTGCTTAAACTAGTTTTGTGAAAACACAAAAATTATTTTCAATACGAGGTTTATTTATCATTGATTGAATCGTGACCTATTTTAAATTTTTTTTCTCGAAGAATAGTTCAGCAAAGTGATCTTGACTTTTCGCGACGCTGGTGCACAGATGAGCCCCACTCAAGAAAGATTTTCAGTGTAAGTTGCACCAGCCCGGTATCACAGACAAATAAGACGTAACACGAGATGAATTTTCATCACCCGTAGAAAAAAACGGTCGATTTTAATTACAAATCGGTGGCGTTAGTGAAGAGATTTTGACACAGAGCTGAATGCGTTACTTAGTTTCCGCACCCACCCAAAAACGTTACGGTCTTTTTAATCTCATGCAAACCAAAACAAACAATATGGGCCGGAAATGTGAAATTCATTCTTGTAGAAGTGCCCAAGGTGGGAGTTGTTCACAACCATTTCTTAAGTTACAACACGATGCCGATCGGTGAGTAAGCTCATAACAGGATATTAGTAATTTAATTGATTCGGTGTATCGAATGTATGCAATGGATTAGTATTTGTTGGTCCCCGGAACTGCTGGACAAATTGGCGGGTGCAGGTGCTACGAAAACCAGAGATACGCTCAGACCATTTTCAATCAGACTTGTTTAGTGATCAGTTTCAACCTAACAGGAGCTAACACGTCAAGTCGTGGAATGATTATGATTGATAGTAACTGTATATTTAGGTTTCGTCAGGAATGAGAGATGGCGTTTGGTCACGGGTTTCTTACAATAATATTTTATTGCGTCTATTACCAACGGTTTCGTCAGGGTGTAGATCTGTATGATTCCAGCACATCGAGCATACTTTACACTCAAGATAGAAGCAGATCGTACGTTGTAAGAAAATGTAGTGCCAGGGAATCGTATTCCTTATCATCGTGGCGATTTTGTACTTACAATAAGTAAAAGTAAACATCAGCCTGGAAAATGCAGTAATGTATCTACCTTGAAAGGTGTCCTTACACGATCATTAAAAGTGACATTTCTGCGCAGTAAAGCCAATAATAACGCCTCGTGTTAGGGTACCTGATATCTGCGGGATTCTAAAAGAGCGACGGTAAACAACCCAGAGACAACTTGACAGATAGTGCTTGTTTCATATATGCACCACCGATTTGATGGTGTCGCTAGTATGCCTTCTCTGTATGAGTACCACGAACAACGAAACGAAAAAGTTTCAAAAGAAAAGCGTGTTTCGTTACGTGTGTTATGCATGCGATCAATGCGGCTAGAACAACATTTAGAAAAAGCTTATTCCAAAATATGAATAAAGAAAACTATTATTAGAGAATAAATTTATCCCTAACTGAAAACCGTCAGCAAAGTTACATAAATCTTATTATATATTTAGCTGGAAGTCGTTGTTTTTAACAACCGGCTCTCTTCCTTCCTAAACATGTTTTGGTTTTCTTGTTGTGTGAAGTTTGAAATCGTTAAATTATTGGTGCTTTTTATCTCGAGAAATGTAAATGAAAATCATTTTGGCCAATGAAAGTACATCACCACCAAGCTTAACAATTCGTTTTGAATAGAATTTGTGTTTTTATCAGAATTCTAGCAGCAAAAAGAAATAGTAGAAATGCTTAAATTGATTATTTTCCACAGATATGGAAAATAATAAATGGGATGCGCCTTTTTCAAATTTTGCTCCATTCGAGCCGCCAGGACATCACCAAATCACCCCAAAATTGGCTTATGAATTCAATATATGGGAGCTGTCAATTGTCTCCGGGCTTACGGTAAAGATGGCTAAATAGAAACAAAAAACAATGAAACGACAACAACAATTAATTTCCTAAAAAAAACAAAAACTTTTACCGTTGCTTAATTTCCCAAATATGTAACAATAAATAATTATTATGGGTCATTGAAATACAGTCGTTACTCTGCATTCTTCAAATTTGTCCATTGCAATCATTATTTCATGCGAAGTCGTAGTATGCGACATCGACAATTTTTCTATGTCATTCTTCAAATTTTACAACTGTAAAAATAGTTCCACCTTTCATTTATCATCTTGCATTTGGTAAGCAGGATGGGCACTATTGGAGCCTCAGTTGAAAAAAAAAATTTGATATGGTTGCGAGAATTACATTTTGTGCAATGTGTTCAACAAATGTCGCTAGTACATCGTGGGCGATGATTTTTTTAGATTTTCTTTAAACTGTAACGTTTGTTTGTATGTGCTGTGAAGTCTGTTACAATAGAAACCGAAAATTTGGGAAAGGAATTGTACTGTCAAGAATTTTTTTTAGTTACATAGGCGTCAATTTTCGTCACGCCGACACGCGCCGGCGCGCCGCCGCCGATAGGGTCCAACGGCGTGACGCCGCCAAGGCCGCCGCCGCCGGCCAAAAATCTTGCTTACGCCGCCGCCGATTAAAAATGCATCGGCGCACACCTCTACTTCTAGCGCCCTTAGTCGTTTTGCGCTCCTTTGATGTTTACTATTACTTTTTTTCAGTTCGACTTTCGAACAACAGTTATGCAAGGTGTTTAAAAGCGACGGAAGGAACATTTTTCCGGGTGACTGGACGTACAGATCGGTTTACTGAACAAAAGATTTTTTGGGGAATTCAACTCGCCTGTATCATACAAAAATCCGAAGAATTGATGCGAATGTTTGTTCCATCATCAAGCGATACATTCATTTCTGCGGTTGAAAACATTAGAAAACACCGAAAAGCCAGATTTCCAAAAAAAAAAAATCGTCGACGCTCGTTCGTTTGACGTTTGACTATCACTTATTTCGTGTAAGTTACATTCGCAAATAATGAACAGTAGATTCGTGAAATCAATTGGCGCTTGGTGTTTGAAGGCATCGTACGGAGCATCTATTCAGGAGACTGTATATAAAGACCAGTACACTGAGGAGAAATTTTTTCAGCGCTATGCCCTGGTTGGCGGATTGTTGATTACGGTACATATCATTATATTTGAATCGGCAGCATCCACCCATAGAATGAATAAAGATAAGTGGCCTCATTTTTGCCTTGCTAGCTCCTTGTTCGTCTTTAAATTTCTAAAATCTCATAATTTCTGTCTCTACCCTCGTATTCTTATTGCTTTGAATTAGCGTCGGGCTCTAGGCCCCTGTCTAAATGAGTTCTCCTGAATAAACTCAACTGGTGTTAAAATTAACGTCAAACAAGATTCGTCATCAAAGACTCCGAGTCTCCGTAAAAATCATAAACCTTGAAAGTAGTCAGACCATAGCTGAACTTTTTTCGGATCGGAATAGATGATAATCCCCTAAAAAATTTAGATTCCCAAAGGACTGACGCTAAAATTTTCAGCCGTGACACAACGTTATTCACCACAACAAATCATTATCATGTATGTAACACCTAGGGATATTCGCACAAGTATAAAACCATATCATATCTTCGAATTAGATTCTGGCTCGTTCTAATCAGTATTCCGGCTGGACTTACTAGGCATGTCGAAATGGCTTGATGTTGTTGGCTCGAATCAAAACTCGTGGAAGGTAAACAAGGTTCATTCAGTAGTATCAAACTGGTGCCCAGGTGTCAAAATCGTTGGAGTTCACCGGGTACATGGAGAGTTGTCAGGAAATTATTATTTTCCAGATTATGTTTTAGGAAACTTCCGATCCGGCTCTCTTCTGTCTAAAGTGGGTCAGTGTGATACAGCTTGGCTGCATAACTGAGGCCATCGACCCGCCATCGGAAGCGGCTGTCTCTCGCAAGCCAACCTATGATCAGCTCTATGGTCTTGCTTACTCAAACATAGGGCCTATGCCTAATACGTGAAAAAACGATGTGGCGTAGCCCCATTAGGTGGTGTCTAGCAAAATAAATTTGGCAACGCTAGCCAAATGAATAAACTCTCCGGATGAACATTTTATCAACTGACATTTCGACTAGCATTGATTCGAGCCAATGATAGGGAACCTGTTGCACCATTGCATATCCATGTTAAAAAGTAGTAATGAGCATTTTGAAAAATAAAATCGATTTTGCTACATCGATCTTTTTAATTCGAAAAAATCGATGTTGTCGAACATCAAGCCGGGAAAAATCAATGCCTAAAAACGGTTTTTCGAGGAAAAAAAATCGATTGTGGAAAAAATCGTGTTTTTTTCAATGAGAATTTTGAAAGAAAAATCGATTTTATTGAATCAATAGAATCGATGTTGTCCAACAGTGAACCAAAAAGATCGGATGCAAAAAATCGGTTTTTCAAATTAAAAGAGTTGCACAAACTTAGTTTCAAATCAACGGTATAACACTCCCACCAGCTACTATTGAAGTTTTTGTTGATCGAACTTCCGGTTCCGGAGTTACGGGTTGAATTACACAGCATATCCCCATATAAACTGGCATCACAATGACATCCAAATGATGCATATTAAAACGGATGAAGCATTACTTGTATTTTACAAACTTGACATCTAATGAAGGATACAGTATCCCATTGATTGCCATTGAATTTCATTCAGATCTGACTTTTGATTCCGGAGTCACAGGATGATTACTACGATCACATAAGAATTTGCCGGTACGATCGTAGTATTTCAATTTTTAAAAATCTTTTGAAATAGACATCGAATTACTTCGATTTGCAGGTCTAGAACCTTGATGGGCAATCAAAGAATATTTTGTCCATTACCGACAATTCCAAAAATCACAGATTCCGGGTATATTCAAGAATTAAAGTCACATCGATTCGATGATGACATTTATTTTTCTACATTGGTTTGTTGGGTGGAAATACCTGGAAAAAAGTTTCTCCAAGTCACTGTTCTCCGCAATTCAGCGCGATTCTACAGGCAAAACGGGTGCGCGACGTTAGGCATAAATACGTTAGGTATAAGTACGTTAGGCATACATACGTTAGGCATAAATACGTTAGGCATAATGGACGAGTGGCATAATATACGTTAGGCATAATGGACAATTGGCATAATCTACGTTAGACATAATGGACGATAGGCATAATTCACAAAAATATAAGAGTAATCGCAAACCTTTCGTTATTGTAAGATTCTCAATCTTAAACTCGTTTTTGTCGGCTTAGAAAACACTACCCTTGCTATACCATGCCTTTTAACGAGACAGCAAAAATACCGTCGATTCTCATGGTAAAGAGGGACAGTCTGTCTTTGCCTTGAGATATGTTGGTAGACTTGAGCGATTCGTAGTAATGCTGCCTAAGCTCGACTCCTGCCAGCAGGGATGCCAACGGTACCGATAAACTACATTTTTTTCGGTATATTTACATTCGTACAAGCCGTACAGCCCTCTACAGCGACGCATCACTACAGCTCTTGTCAGAAAGGTAGCCAAACCGAGTACATTTTCCCGTACAGCAGTAGAATACATTTTTGTTTTGCTGCTGTACTCCGACTGCTCGGTGAGAGTGTGGCGTAGTAAAGTTTGTTCTCTCGCTTTGTACATTTTTCTCTCCATAGTCAAAGGGAGAGGCCCGCACACGAAAACGTTGATGGCGGCCGTGGCCGCGTTCATTGTCGTAATTTTTGAATAAAAATATTAAAAAGATTGAAAGTATTAAAAAATGTAAAATAGGGAAAGAGAAGCTGTACCGCTCGCGTCTGGTGGCTGTACCGGGGACAGTAGTTTTTGTCAAGTTACTGCTTTGCACACAGGCAGCCGTACAGCGCTGGGCGTCCTGCACTAGCGAATGACAGCAGCATCGAGAGAGAAATGAGAATGTAGGCAGAAAAATTACAGCCGCAGAAAAGGTAGGCATTTTGCATCCTTGCCTGCCAGCAGAAGACAAAAGATTAGTCCGTAAGGTTTTAAGCCACTTCTAGTTTTCCGATCTGTATATTTCACATCCTTGCTCTTAAGTACTATGGCTCTAAATTTTCATAACTCTCCCTACTTACTAATCTGTAGCTAATTGGAAGTCGTTAAAGGTTGTTAAAAAAACTGTGAATGTGAAATTATTCGAAATAAAAAAGGTTATTAATACAATAATATCAATATATTTAAATTGTAAGAAAAACTAACGACTATTGGTGGGGTTATGTTCGGCTTACAAACAAAACATTTACTTTTCATCCGACATTTCGGCGGCATGAATTGCGCCAATTATTATGCTAGTTACCGTGTTATCATCAAGCATACCTTCGTATATTGGTGCTATAGTCATATTCAGCTATTTTTGCGTATTGCCACAGACTCACGAACGTTGCGATTTAGTGATTATCCAAAAACGGTCCGTAACGAAGAAATCTATTTTGTGTTCTTCGATGGCTTCAGGAATATAATGATTGATCTGAATAATATCGAAGATAATCAATATAGAAGTTATAATATTCGTATATTAGTTTAATGAATAATAAAATTAATCATTCGTTCTTTCATGAGCTGTTCTTCAATGCATATAAATTTTTTTCTTAGACTTTTGCACCATTCATGTATGTAAGAGCTAATCTAAGTTAATGTACGTTATTCATACTTTAACACCTTCATGCTCATGTTGTTTATAAACATTGCGAATTGCAATTAATCTGATTGGATTCCAATGAATCAGTGCTGCCAGGGACAGTTTAAGTTGACGACGAAAAATGAAATTTTAGTATATCTTCGTTTTTTGCTATATTGTTAAAAACTGATAAAACCTATCAATTTAAACTGTCTTCAATTACGTTTTCCACGCACTTGGACTATTGTAATTATTCTAGCAGAATGGTATTGAGCAGAAGGCAAAATTTGAGTGGCTTCCAGTAATGCAAGGGAAGCACCTATCCTTTTGAAAAAAAGGTTTCTCATGTTCCTTGACCCCACCCTTTGCAAAGAAAAATAAACTTGGAACCATACATGCACTATAAAAAAGATGAACATGAAAGGGTTAATACATTTGGCATTGATTTTATACAAAAGTGATAAAACTATTTTAGTCATGTGAAATTTATTGGTTGTACGCCGAGAAAGTTACGCAATATGCTTTTATTTGAGCAAAGATTCCTTCAAGTATATACAGCAGAACAAAATTGTGACCGAGGTTGATCAGTTTCCAGTATAATTCTTTAACATAAAATAAGTTCAAACATTCATACTCTTACCACCCAAGGCCATAATCGCAAAAAAACCCTTTAAGTGGTACTTTAACATGATAATTTATGCCTATCGCCCATTACGCCAATCGTCCATTATGCCTAACGACCATTATGCCTAACGTCTTTATGCCTAATGTCCATTATGCCTAACGTACGTATACCAAACGACCGTATGCCTAACGTATTTATGCCTAATGGGGTACACCCAGGCAAAACCTATCTCGATTGTATAGTCAACCATTTGTACGGGAATGCGTTGCATGATGTACTTTAAAAAAAAGCTTCTGCCTCGGCAAAATTTCTGAATGGTATCGGTGCATAATTACGCAAGTGATGTAAATGTATGTGGACCATATTCGTGGAGATTGGGCTTCATTTTTACCTTTAGTAACTAATCTAGTCTAGTACGAGTTTGTTTAAAATAAACCACAATGGTACTTTCCATAGTACGAACGCTTTTATATTTTATGCTCAGACATTTTTATTCGCATCCACTGCTGTTCGTGTAGTGGATAAGCAACAAAGTGTTAGGTAGAATTGATTTAATTGCTGTGTTGCTAGCAACAAAGAGTTTCTGATATAAGATAAAAAGATATTCGCTTTCAAGAAGTGATTGATAGGAGGTGGATAGTAATAGAGGAAGCGGTTTTCCAACACATCCCAAACCGAAACCTTAGGTGACCTTCCTCGGGCCTGGAAGAAATTCAACTGAAACATGACGTCTCAATATTCCAGACAATATTCTTGTTATCGCCATGACTATCATTACGGGCACAGAGAATCGATTGGTCATAAGCAGAGACATTACCCGTACGAAATCTAAATATATAACCATCCCCCTGCATCCAACGTCTGTTGCTTCATAAGATAACATTTCGCGCTGACAAAAATTACAAAAAAAAATTGAGGCAGATCGGTTTTTCATAAATGTATCTTTCTAATGCAATTGCCTTAGCCTAAACTAAATATTCTGCGAAGATTTGCTTTATAAAGCACTCTGTAGCTCCCATATTTTTTCTAACGAAATACGGGTAGCGCTTTCCATACTTCACCGAACTGAGGGCCTCCACAAAACTGTGAATCTTGCAAAGGTCATTGTAGATCGAGAAATGTGGGTCCTGTAATAGAAGCATATTCAAGCCACATTAACATACAGGAAGTGGCATAACATTCATCAAGGGCAATCCGCATAAAAAGTATATAAAATATGTGCATGGCTACGTGTATTTCTTATCCATCGTATCTACCACTGGCTGGCAGAAGTTTACAGACAAAAAAGGTACCTAGTTTTTAGGCATGAAAGTAACTTGGTCCATGGATTTAGGTGACTTTTTTCGACATTTTTAAAGCCATACCTTTTAACCATTTAGAATATGTCATTTTCTCAAATTTCGTTACCACTGCTAACTAGAAGGAGAAAAAAATACATTGGTTCAAAAAAGTGTATGGAGTGTACTGATGCCGCATATTGTTTTTCGGAAAGTAGAATAAAAATGATAATAAATAGCGATTTCCTTTTGTCTCTAGTACGTCAGGATCGATTCTTATGAGCATTTAAAGATTTTCGTATCTTCAACAAAGTTATTTCTCTTATCATTCACAACAACTTTACCGAAGATACCAAATCCTTGAATAATTATTTTTTATGTTAATTCTTCATTTTTATTTCCAGAGGGATTAATAACCAAAATCATTTGTTTTAAAGATGCTCTTTATCATGTTGAAAAATGTCTTCAAAAATATTAAACCTCCAAAGTAGACGATCTCTAAATGATGTTATCTTGACCGTAAAAACCGGGTTTGAACATTTATTTTAGTATTCTTCACTTTAAAATGCCCTCCAAAGGTGCGAGGAACGGACAACAGAAGACTACAAGCCAAGAGAACATCGGGATCAACACGTAAAAAAAATCGCTAGAGTACTATTTGCTTATTTTAGGTATAATCCGAAAATTTCGACGCGGGATTCGACCGAAAACAAGAAATTTCGCGAAGTTTCGCAAGGTGTAGAACTTTCTAAATCGGAACGAACGCCAGAAGAGTATTGCCAAAACATACGCGCGAAACCTCTACACGGCGGCGCTGCGAACGAAATACCGGTGCTGCGCCATTAATTGCTTCGAAGTATTTGATTTGGCAGGCCATTTGCACACGTTGCAAACAAAGAGAGTCATTCGTGGCCAGATGCGCTGTAAACCATAACATTTACAGATCTGAGTATCTCCAAAGAAAACAGTACTATCAAAACCGTTATTTTGGCGCGATTTGACTACATGTCACTACTCCTTAATCGCGCAGGAATGGTATGCGGCTCATACTGTGAAATTTGTGACGAAATACCCAAACTATCCTAAACTCCGTCCGATCGAAACCTATTGGGCTGTGATGAAGCACGAACTTCTGAAGAACAAAAGAGAGGCGAAGGGCGAATAAGAAATTATGCGGAATTGAAAAAACTGAGGATAAACCTACCGAAAACAACTGCATTTTACTAAAACGCGTCCTAAAATTTGACCAATGCATAAAAATTGAAAAAAATATTTATATTGAAACTGCGTATATGTTTTATTTTATTTCGATGACTACATTCTATTTACAAATTAATTTAAAGTGTCGCACAAATTATGGACTCACCTCTTTATTCTTAGCCGAAAAGCTAATGCTGTGATCATCAAGAACACATCAGACAGCCTTTAGTAAACTTCTTCGACACCAGTTTGGCCTTACCAAACCGTAACGCGGGTGGCGTCGCGAAAACTATCGAATAGAAGTTGACAAGAGCTTAAAGCAACATATGATGTTACTTTAAATGTATTCGATCAAAGACTAACTTGGATCTTTGATCCAGCCTAGCATGAGTTAGGCAGTGGAATCATTCTGCGTAACTACAACAAAAGTAAAAAATTTTAGGATTATTTCCTGCACAGGCATACTATTCATTTGGTACAAACGCTGATTTGGGGAGAGCAATAATTTGTTTGATTATGCTGAAAAAATGTGTTCGACTCATACTAGATTCGACACTGATCTTAAAGCAACCGATTCATTTGTTTGACACGGCTCATAGCAGTAGCTTTATGGAGCCGAAGAAGAACCAACCGACGGCCCCCCTACCGTGAGAACAGTGAATCATCAATCAAATGTCATAAACCAATCACAATGGACACGGACTCGAAATTATAAACAATCGAGACTAGAGAGCAATAGACAAACCAAAACCCCACCGTAAAATTATTTTTCAAACCCATTCAATCTCCTCCGAAAACGGTTCCATCTCCCTGGACCGGTTCTAGCTTCTAAACATTTCCTGATTGGTGTCGGTCATCAGTCTTCCGCGAAATCTCCACCACAACATCATCGCAACCGTGCTGAATAGCTAAACCAGAGCTAACTCACAACTGCCGCTCAACCTTGACAGTGCCGTGTCGGGTGTTTGAGCTTGAAACCGCATCACAAACACAGCAATCGGCTTCAAAATGCCAATTCGGGAGGGCACCCTGGTGTAGTAGTAGATATGACACCTCGCATACACATACCCCACCAAACGGCAAAGCCCTGCCCGCCGCACGCTATAAGCCGAGCCGGGACTTAGAATGCCAATGTCAATAACGCCGATCCACCAGAGTGAGTACGTATCACACCACAGGTAAGCAGCGGTGTTTTTTAGTTACATAGTCACTGTGACAGTGTTGCCTGCCACGTGTCGTTGGTGTCATGCTCTCTTGAGACAAATACAATTTTGGGGTGAACTGAGTTAGATGTGCCACGTTATTTGTTTAGAAAATCCGTACAAAGTGGCGTTTTCAGAATTTTTAAATTCTGCTTGGTTACTGGAATATAGCATGAAATAGTCTGAAAAATTTCGAGCTTTGCTTCAAATAGCTACATCTCGGGATTTGCTGAAATTATATTGAAATTTTAAGCATTAAATTAATTTTGCTGAGCTATAAGTTGAAAAAATTTATGGCTGTTTAGCTGTGCGGAAATTACCGAACTGAATTGAGTGTGTGCGATACTTTTTTCAACTGTTGTTGAGCGACTTAGTGGAATGTATAATTACAGCATTTGGAACAGAACTGTGAAAGTTGTAGTTGCAATTCACTGACTGAATGATTGATCATTATCAGTGGTGCAAAATCTAACATTCAGTTGCCAATTTCTGCGTGCATTTACCGAAACCAGAATTCTGTTCAACGCCTCTCTCATTCATTCACTTCGCCGTATTGACGCTAGCTCCAAATAAACGAAGATACAATTTGTGTTCGTGAACAATCCGGCGCTAGCTTAATCCTATCGCTAAGTTACTGTCGGATTCTGGTGAGACGAAGTCGAAACGCAAATTCTATAAAGGTTATTCCACGCGAAGTGATCAAGGTACGTGTAATCGACTTTCATGGATTTGAACCAAATTTGGAGGAATTGTTCATCTAGGGTCAATATATAAAAACCCAATTCTGTGTATCAATTGAACCACCCCTACATGGGCCATGGGAGCACCGCCCGCTTTGACAAACTGTCTAAACCCTTGATTTTCTTTTTTTCATATATCCGGTTCCATTTAGTATAGAATCAAACCGAAAGCTGGTTTTTAAACAAAATTGTTCAAGGAGTCTCGAATAATATAATCTTTTGGCGGCAGTGCAGCCAACTATGCGATTTTTTCAGTTAAATATTAAAAGTTAATTTTTCTCTCAATACATATACTTTGATTTTGAAAATTCTAATGCCATCGAGTTCCTCAGACACAAACACACTTTTACATAAAAATCTAAATATAATTTAAGCGCATCCTGAGATACTCTGTTTTGAAGCAAGAAAGTCACAAATTCCCATATAAAATCACAAGCGCACAACAATAAAAAACCAACTTGAGTATTCTGAGTTCACGTATAATTTATCGTGAAGTTGACGAGAAATGATGAAAAACTACGTTTTTGGTTTGCTTGTAGTAGATCAGTCAGGATCGATTTTTATAACCGTTTGAATATTTTCTCAATTTTGGCCAAAATGGAGTTTTATATGAGAAAATGCGACTTTTTCCCTTCAAAGCGGTGTATCTCAAGATGCGCTCAAATTATATTGATATTATAAGTGTTTTTTTATGTAAACATGTCTGAGGAATACGATGGCATTAAAATTTTCAAAATTAAAATATATGTATTGAGAGAAAAATTAACTTTTAATATTTAACTGAAAAAATCGCATAGTTGGCAGCACTGCTGCCAAAAGTTGATATTTTTTCTAGGCTCCTTGAACAATTTTCTTTAAAAGCCATCTTGCGGTTTGATTCTAGAGTAAACAGAACCGGAGATATAATCAAAAGAAAATCAAGGGTTTTGGCAATTTGTCAAAACGGGGGCTGTTAACAATTCCCATGGCCCGAGGAGTGGTTCGATTGACACAAAAATTTGGGTTTTTATATATTGGCCCTAGATGAACTATTCCTCAAAATTTGGTTCAAATCCGTGAAGGTCGATTTCAAGTTTTTTTATCACTTCGCGTGGAATGACCCATAACTAATTTAGTTATTGGTTTTGTGCTCTCCACGCGCAAAGATAGTTTTAAACAATTTTCTTCTTAATGGAGAAAAAATAGCTTTTACCTAAATTGTTCTCCATTAAGGAGAAATATAGCATAGAGAAGTATTTACACGCCTTTTAATATCAAAAATGGATTCAGTGTTCAGCAACTACTTCAAACGTTCAACGAACTGTTTTAACAAAGTTTATTGTACTGTCGCGTCGTGATTTGCTTTTTATGTATTCAAAGCATGATCTGAGCAATGACAGTAGCTTGTATATAAGTTTATTAAGACAGACTGAAATGGGATTGGTCGGGCCTGCTGCAATTCACACCACAAGAACACCATTGAGAACACTATATCGTAACCAGTCTTCCCAAATGAACATCGAACACCATGTTCGCTCTAGTTCTGTGCTCATCTTAAACCTGAATTTCGTGTGCAAACTCGAACACGCTAATGCGTACAAAAACACGTACACATGTTCGCCGGCACAGCCGAGCCGCACGTACATATGCGGTATTCGTACACATATGTTTTCGATACTAGTTTTCTTTTTCTCTCATTCATCATCACTAGCGTTATCTCGCATTGTTTTGTGAATCTTCCTTGTGTGCGCACCCGGTGTACGCACACGATATTTAAACCTAAGTTTGCACATCGTTCACTTGGGTTCGATGTTCGAGGCAAACCTGTACACAAAAGCGAAGCATATTTGATGTTGAACGCGTGCACGAAACTTTGTACACAGGTGCAAACTTTTCGATGTTCATGGGTAGTTTGATCGTAACACGTGATACTTGATAGTCTCCGTTTTAGATTGGGCAGTCATACCTCCATTTTGTTACCGTGCATATATTCGGATATCTAACATCGTCATACTTAGCAACGTTACCAGGATACACCTAGTAAATCTTTCTTTAATATACTTTTTAACGATTTATAAACAGATGAATAGACACGACAATAATTATAGCTAAGGTTCAACTGAGAATGCATAAAAAAGTGGTTATCATTGAAAAAGCAAAAGCTGTTTTTTTCGACATTGTTAGCAAAATCTTCACGAAAATCTATTACTTCAAACAATGCCCAGAGCATCTGCATTAATTGATTTTCAATAAGGTTGTGTGAAGGGTATCGATGAAACGGCTTTTATCATTTTCATAGATGGTCGCTTTCCTAGGCTTTCGCAGTTGAACCTTAACCGCCACAATGTTGCTCCGAAGTCGAGATTCAATTTTTACTTATTTTGATACATCTCAACAGCAGAAAGAAAAAAACATGGTTCTTTGTCTGCATGCAATATAGAAGCAATCATACCCGGTAGTGTAAAATCAAATCTCTGATCAGTCTTTAAAGCTAAACCGTCGTGTTGACAAGACGACTTCAAGATGAGCCACGTCGGATCCAAGATGCCTCGTAATGGATCTAAATATTCTCAGATCAACACCATGGAGTAAATTTCCGAACATGATTCGTTAACAGAGATCGTCGAAGAATAATCCAAAGATAAGTTGTCCTAAGTATTTTCCGTGAGGGAAACTTATAGGCATTCCAAGTAAGATTAATTATGCGATACCAGTCCGAGTACAGATAACTGTTAATGAATAATATTATGGAAATACGGGTTATAGAAATTTATCATCAAACAGGCTGATCTTCTCTGAGCCCCCGAAACTTAGAACTGGAAGGGTAAATGTTTATGCAAAGTTTTTATACTTTGTACCTTAAACTAATGCTGATTTCGTTTTTAGACCAGAGTCGCTTTAGGTTCGCTCGGAGCTGTCATATTCGAACATTTGGTGTGAAGTGGTTTACTCTTAAGCTTAACCCTCCGGAAGTCGCGCTTATGGCCCACTGAACGAGCAGCCGCTGGTGCCCTAAGACGATTTCGCTAGATTTTCAGAACAGCGTGCACTTAGTGCACAAGCGCGAGTGCCGGAAAGTTAAGCTTGAGCTTGTGCGACTACCCCTGGTCGCAAATCCGTCATTGGTCTGAACTAGGGGGGTTAACAAATCATCCTTCAACATACAACTCCTAGTAATTTCAAGTTGTTTATCACTTAATAACGGCGCCGGTCAGGTCCAAATGTAGATCGCAGCAGGACAGGGAAGGAATGTTAGTCCTACACTTGTTTTTGCTAGAGGTCGTATATACTACTGCACACTCCACAAGTGTTACTGGAGGAGGGAGATTGTTAGTAGGGCTAGGGATTCTAGGAGTTGCCCAGCCACCAGGGGACTCATTAGATGTCTAAAAGAACGTTTGAAACGTACTCAAGAGGAGGATCTCTCAAATTTTGCCAAAAATACACCGAAGCTTGAGATTTTTTTTGGGATAATGAAATGACATAGAAACATTCTGCTTTAATTGTCGGTGTGTTTATTATTTTCGAATACGTTGATATTTCTATCATGTTGAAATTCAAAATGGCAAATACAAAATGGCGGCTGACGTTGACCTCTGCACGCGAAACGTCGTCTCCGAACTTCAATTCTACAACGTCTTGTGGTGAACGTTAATGAGGGATTTCTTAAAATTTATAAAATTCTCTACCCAAAATGAGCATAAAAATATAAAAGTATAGTTTTTAAACGAGCTCAAAGTAAAAATATGCTAGCAATTTTTTTTAATGTTGGTTGATTTTTTGTCTAAATTGTATCTAATTAGGTATAAATCATAGAGAATTTTATACATTTTAAGAAATGCTAATCATCGCTCATTTCAGTTTACCACATGAGGCTGCAAACTTAAAGTTCTGAGACGATGTTTTGCGTGCAGAGGTCAACACGAGCCGCCATTGTGAATTTCGGCATGATAACGTATTTAGAAATAATAAACACATTTGACAATCAATGGATATTCCTATGAAATGGCCATTATCCCACAAAAATTCTCACAATTCGGTGTATTTTTGACAAGATCTGAAAAAAAAACCTTCGCTTAATTCAAATAAATAATAAATACTAATAGTAAAATCACCAAAAATATTTGAAACATCAAGTAATAGGTACTCCTACTAAATTAAATTATAAAACAAACTGAGACTACAACCGAAGGCTGTTGTCTGTACTACAACTAAAAAGCTATCGATTGTTTTCGCAGCGAGAATATGAAATAATTTTGTGTGGTCCAAAATAAGTACTAACTGTTTTTAAAATCCTAATTTGTATGACGGACATACTAGTAGTGACACATTACTAGTGGACAAACTATCAATGACAATTTGTATGACGGATATACCAGCAATTTCACGCGCTCGTATTTTATTATTATGCTACTAGAATAAGAAGGAAGCAGGTTGATCACGAATAGTTAAGAATGATATGCATTAATTTAAATGAAGATACGAGTCCTGTTTTTGTCATCTTTACGACATGAGAGCAGAAACCTGGTGGATCAATTCTTGTCCTTTGTTGTCGGATGCCACACGGCCTGGCTGGCAAGATTTGGAGTAAGATAACAGTATTTGTAGCAAAAAGGATTTAACACAACTATCGAAAAAAGGAACATTGAATTAGTATGATTACATTCAACTGCGAAAAATTCTTACTGGAACATTCCAGACTTAATTACACTTCTGGCAACACTTGTCACCGACCACCAACAGACTGCGCCGTCGGTATACAGCATACGGATTAGAAGCAACGCAGATTGGCAAAGTAGAAAAAAATCAACCCCGTCCGTTATGGTCATTCAGCAAGCTACGCTGACGGTTGTGGTGGTGTGTACGCTCGATGTCACGTCGATATATGCATAACCGATGGTGTGTCTGTTGCATCTACACACGATCTCCGGGCACAGTTGGCGGGGGCTACATAGTTGAAAATTCAAGATCAAATTCATGGCTTTGTAAATAAGACCGACCTGTCCTGGCCAGGCTACAAATCGCATTATGCGGTTCGAGCAGAACTTTTCGTATTTCGGTACACTGGTTTTATTAGGGTTGGCTACTGCTAGTGAGAGAGATTATTTTATGATTGTTCAGAGTCATTCAGAAATTGCCCAAGTTACTTTAATAAGTGAGCAACCAGTTTGTCCGGTTATGATTAATAGACACTGATTATGAGTTCCTAGGAATGTAGTTTTAGTGGCAGAATCGGTGCAGTCCGGTTTTAGTCAGTCATTCGCAGATTTGCATGCATTGCTACCAATAAAAATATTTCGGAAATCCAACTCAGGAAATAGTGAAATACCATTTATTCTGTCCTAGTAATAAATAATCAACTAAAACTATGAATCATGTGTCCCTGGACATGAAATAAACGAATCTTGTTAACGTTTACCAAAAAATAAGTCTTATTTGGGATAAGATCGTCACAATACCCGATCAGAAACACATAAAATCATTTCTAAACTATATCTCGCGCTGTTAGCTTGTTATTATTTTCTGTAACTACTAACGAGGCCAGTTTTATAACACAGCTTACTACGAAAATTACTTTCTGTTATAATCTTGTTATTGCATTCCGATCGGGTAACGACAGTTATTGGATTCAACAACGAATCCCTA
This sequence comes from Topomyia yanbarensis, assembly GCF_030247195.1. NCBI lineage: Eukaryota > Metazoa > Arthropoda > Insecta > Diptera > Culicidae > Topomyia > Topomyia yanbarensis. Next base: position 401,703,414 of record NC_080672.1, on the reverse strand, counting down.
TACCATCTTTGCCGTCTGTTCGTTACAAAATCTTTGTTCGTTTCATTAAAATGCAGACGCAAAGTACTTTACTATCTCCGAAATACCTTGCGTCTCCACTAACGTATCACAAATATCCGATAAAATTAAATTACCCGGGCACTTTTCCATCTGACCTCCGCTAGTAGCACCATGGCAGCTGCTAGTTGTCAAAATCTCATTTTAAATTAGTTTTGACAATCGAACACAGAATCGTTCGAAAGGATCAGTAATTGCGTTCCAGTCTTCTACGATCTACCGCCAAGAACAAGCAGACATCTTTTAGTGTTCGTTAGTTAGGTCGAGATGGTTGTCCGCCTCCGATTCCAAAGCCATTCGCTTCCACTCTCATCATTGGATCGGTCACCCTATGAATAAATAGTATCGCATCCAATGGTGATCATGTTTATTTATTTTCTGTGTGATCTGCAGCCAAATTCAACCCAGCCGAGTGTTAGTGGAGTGCTATAAGAAGGAAAGATCTTTCCGCGGTGTTGTGAAACAAAAAACCACCTTCCACCATCCCCCCAGTTGACACGAAACCTCCGCCGGTTCTTGCTTCTGCTGTACTGTGCAGCTGCTGCCATCCAACCGCGATGTCCGATCATTTTAAGACGCAGAATTGGGCAGTTCGCTTGACGTTTCCATGGTCAACAGCGTGGAGAAAACCTTGATCGTGACAATTTTTTGTTCCATTCTACCTACTGGTTAAGCCACTAATCGCCAGATTTGGTTGGGTTCTTTGTGTGCGTGGCAGAGAGTGTTCCAACTGTTGTCTAGCGGAAGAAAAGGGTATAAGTCGAGTTGATCAAAGGGGAACCACGTGACGTCAGGTTTCCATTCACTCAGAAATCCACAACCAGCATCGGGCGTTTTCGTTTCGTTTTGTTGTTTTTTTTTTTTTGGGAGAAAACAAGTTTGTATTTGATTCGCCCCTTAGCTAGCGGAACGTGCTCGACGGTGTTTTCGCTGCTTTCCGTTTAGCTCGATGTTTCGCCCTTTCCCCCCAGCGCTGAAGTGATTAATATGGATGGCCTTGTCAGGTTGTGTTTTTGCGGGGTGCTGACGAACGTAAACAGTACCGAACAAAAAAAATCTATTGACACACTACATGCGCGAGTGGGTATATTTTTGTACACATGGAAGATAATTTTAGATTTAGATTATGGTTCCGAACGCGGCAAATCTGGTGTTTAGCATCAAATGAAGTGACTTGGCAAGGTTGCAGGTCTTAAATGGGACATGGATTTGTATCGGGTTTTTTGTTTGTTGGTGCAGTTAGAGTTATAGAATGGATTTGTTTTGTTTTGAATATGTAGTAAATCGTATATAATTTTTATAAAATGTTAGAAGATTAGAAGTAAAAACAGTCGAAGTTATTTTCATAACCCAAACTTTCCCTACAATTTCGAATGGCTCACAGAACGATTAACCGCTTGTGGAAAAAACGAGTTCGCTTGATTTCCAGAGCAGCGTGCACTCTGCACAATAACGCGCCTGCCGAAAAGATTAAGAATCAAAATATATTCGATCCTCGTGTTATTCGTGTGCAAGGATGTGCAAGTTGAGGATCAAAGGCCGTTTCTTCAACTACAGCATCATCAACGTGCACTGCCCACACGAAGGGAGACTCGACGACGAGAAAGAAGCGTTCTACATGCAGCTGGAGCAGACATACGACGGTTGCCCTCTGCGAGACGTGAAAATTGTCATCGGCGACATGAACGCACAGGTAGGAAGGGAGACAATGTACAGACCGGTGATCGGGCCTAACAGCCTGCATTCCGTATCAAATGACAACGGCCAACGATGTGTGAACTTCGCAACTTCCCGTGGAATGGTAGTCCGAAGCACCTTCTTCCCTCGCAAAGATATCCACAAAGTCACCTGGAGATCACCGGACCAAGTAACAAAAAATCAAATCGACCACGTTCTAATCGACGGAAGATTCTTCTCGGACATCACAAACGTCCGCACTTATCGCAGTGCGAATATAGATTCGGACCACCACCTGGCTGCAGTATGCTTGCGCTCAAAACTTTCGACAGTGCATAGCTCTCGTCGAAGCCGAACGCCGCGGCTAAACATCGAGCGGCTACAAGATGGCAGAGTGGCTCAAGAATACGCGCAGCAGTTGGAAGTGGCACTACCAACGGAAGAGCAGCTAGGCGCAGTTGCCCTTGAAGATGGCTGGAGAGATATCCGATCCGCCATAGGTAGCACCGCAGCCACTGCACTAGGTACGGTGGGCCCGGACCGAAGAAGCGACTGGTACGACGGCGAATGCGAGCAGTTAGTCGAAGAGAAGAATGCAGCATGGGCGAGAATGCTGCAACACCGCACGAGGACGAACGAGGCGCGATATAAACAGGCACGGAACAGGCAGAACTCGGTTTTCCGGACCAAAAAGCGCCAGCAGGAAGACCGAGATCGCGAAGCGATGGAGCAGCTGTACCGCGCTAAAGACACACGGAAATTCTACGAGAAGTTGAACCGCTCGCGCAGGGGCCACGTACCACAGGCCGACATGTGCAGAGATACAAACGGGAATCTTCTCACGGACCAGTGTGAGGTGATCCAGAGGTGGCGGCAGCACTACGAAGAACACCTGAACGGCGATGCAGCAGACGACGAGGATGGCACGGTAACGCACCTGGGAGCACGCGCGGAAGACATTACCCTACCGGCTCCGGATCTCCAAGAAATCCAGGAGGAGATTAGCCGGCTCAAAAATAATAAAGCCGCTGGGGTTGACCAAATACCAAGCGAGCTACTAAAACACGGTGGCGAGCCACTGGCTAAAGCGCTGCACTGGGTGATTACCAAGATTTGGGAGGAGGAGATTTTACCGGAGGAGTGGATGGAAGGTGTCGTGTGTCCTATCTACAAAAAGGGCGACAAGCTGGATTGCTGTAATTACCGAGCAATCACCCTGCTGAACGCCGCCTACAAGGTACTCTCCCAAATACTATGCCGTCGACTATCACCAATTGCAAGAGAGTTCGTGGGGCAGTGCCAGGCGGGTTTCATGAGCGAACGATCTACCACGGACCAGGTGTTCGCCCTTCGTCAAGTACTGCAGAAATACCGCGAGTACAATGTGCCCACACATCATTTGTTCATCGACTTCGAAGCCGCATACGACACTATCGATCGAGATCAGCTATGGCAGATTATGCACGAGTACGGATTCCCGGACAAACTGACGCGATTAGTGAAGGCGACGATGGATCGGGTGATGTGCGTAGTACGTGTCTCAGGGACGCTCTCGAGTCCCTTCGAATCACGCAGAGGGTTACGGCAAGGTGATGGTCTCTCGTGTCTGTTATTCAACATCGCGCTGGAAGGTGTAATAAGAAGAGCAGGGATCGACACGAGTGGTACGATTTTCACAAAGTCCGTTCAGCTACTTGGCTTCGCCGATGACGTTGATATTATTGCACGAAACTTTGAGAAGATGGAGGAAGCCTACATCAGACTGAAAAGAGAAGCCAAGCGCGTCGGACTTGCCATCAACACGTCGAAGACAAAGTACATGATAGGAAGAGGTTCACGAGAAGAGAATGAGAACCGCCCGCTTCGAGTTTGCATCGGTGGCGACGAAATCGAGGTGGTTGAAGAGTTCGTGTACTTGGGCTCACTGGTGACCGCCGACAATAATACCAGCAGAGAGATTCGTAGACGCATCGTGGCAGGAAATCGTGCTTACTTTGGCCTCCGCAAGACACTTCGGTCGAACAGAGTTCGCCGTCGTACGAAGTTGACCATCTACAAGACGCTGATTAGACCGGTAGTTCTCTACGGGCACGAGACCTGGACCATGCTCGTGGAGGACCAACGCGCACTTGGTGTCTTCGAACGGAAAGTGCTGCGTACCATCTACGGTGGAGTGCAGATGGAAGACGGCACATGGAGACGGCGAATGAACCATGAGTTGCATCAGCTGTTGGGGGAGCCGCCCATCTGTCATACCGCGAAAATCGGACGACTACGGTGGGCCGGGCACGTAGCCAGAATGTCGGACAATAGCCCGATGAAAACGGTTCTCAATTGCAATCCGACCGGTTCAAGAAGACGTGGCGCGCAGCGAGCACGATGGATCGACCAGGTGGAAGACGATTTGCGGACCCTTCGCAGACTGCGTGGCTGGCGACGCGCGGCCATGGACCGAGTGGAATGGAAGAATCTTGTGTATACGGCACAGGCCACTTCGGCCTTAATCTGTTAATAAATAAAATAAATATAAATAAAATAAATAGTTATTCGTATGCAAGAAAAAGATAGGGAATTCGAAAAACACAACATAATACAATCACTACATAAAACGGTAAAAAATCTGGATTCTTCTCTAAATAACAACCCTACTGGCAGTTTTAACTGCAAGGGAGTTACATGTCAGATGATAAAGCTGCGTAACAATTGAGTTTACAACGGTGCTTCAGCCAATTCATTTCCATTAATTTGACGGTGCTTCAGCTAATTCATTTCCAAGATTAAAACTGGAAAGATCGGGTACCCGTAGAAGGCAGATAGCATTTGAAATCCTGAGTTCCTCGATTTGAGTTCGACATGCTATTAATAATTCCGATCTCAAATCTGCCGAACTGAGTGCTTTTAGAGCAGCTGTCAGAGCGAAAATAAATTACTTTACTGCACATTCTCTGTTCAAATCCGATTGGACGCCACACAAATTCTCGAAGATCTCTGCTTCGAATACGGTACAGGGTCTACCAGGCGAATGCGATTGGTCTAATCTCATTTCACGGCAATGGACACCAGAACCGGCTCGACTCTTCAACATAGAACCGTCAGTGTAACAACCTACGTATTCTTTAAGGTCTCGCTCCATACAGCGAGGCAGGTAAGTATATACTCATCCCAAATAGTCATTTGTTGCCACAATCTTGTGTGGCTACTTATAGTATCTATTGAGTTGCAGTTACAAAGTCCAGTAATCTTAAAATGGTACAAGACAATGCTTCTTGTTTCAGAAACACATACAGTGGTTTAATGTCTTGAGCAGTAGGTGTTGTTATGAACTCACCCGCCATCGCCTTCATAACTATCCTCTAAAGATGGTTTTACTTCGACTGGATTGTTATGACTTCTCCCTTCTGCCACATCCGTGATTCTAAAATCTATGTGAGCAGACCCGTTGAGTTTTGAGTCAAGAATGACCCCGGCGTACTTATCTTGATCTGTGACAATAATTTCAAAGTCAAAGACCTGTAAGGGACAAGCTCTGATTGTAATCCTTCGAAAAGCACCATTGATATTTAAATTGGATTAACTAATATTCCAATATGTAGATACCATTGCTATATTACACATAAGGCTCATATGATAATCATCGACGAAACCATAAGTCACAAATCCAAGCTCATTAAGTTTCCTCAGAGGCGAATGACCTTGAGGTTAAAATATTTGTTTGTTTTTGCTTTTGTGAACGATACTATTGGTTTAGTTAGGTGTAGAAAATTTTGTTTCATATTTTTGTATAATTAACATAGGCTTCAGATAGGTTATCACTCTCCTCTTGCCGTTAAAAGTGTGCTGATTATGCTGCGCATCGGTGATGACAGCTATGCGGCGATGCAGTCGGTGGTTTGTTTTGAACGAGTTGGAAGGTGGCCATCGTGTTTGAAGAGTGGCGAACCACGGCAGTGAACAAACGCCCAGAATTATCCATCATTTTTCGGGACAGTTTCCCGCAGCTAGTGTCAGTGAGGTAGAGTGCGCGCGTGCAATGGCAAGTTATACCGTCGAAAGTTCCGGGCCGTGGTTCGGGCACACGTAAGTACGGTGTTGATTCGCCATATGTGGATAGCCAATGGCTAAGGAATGCTCAAACTTCCCCGGCTAAACTTGTAGGAATCAAAACAGTCGAACGAGCCTCTCCTCCACAGTTAATCGCCAAGAAGAACGAAGCCGTTGTAGTCCCGGCCGGTCGGACGAAGCCGTCCGTCTTCCCGTCATCACTAGCAGCAGCAGATCTGAGTAACGACCAGTAGTGGAGAGTTGTGGAAAAATAAACAGTAAAGTTAAATTTTTATTTGTTTGTTTACCTTTTTGTTTTCATACAAAAATCCGAAATTCTGGTAGAAGCACCTAGGCCGCCCTGACAAGAAGGGTCTGCCGGGTAAATCAGAACCCAAGTTGTGGGTAAACCGCTACTTATAATATAAAGGTACTCCATGACTTCGAGTTGCTTCCAAAATGGATTCTAAAAATGCGTCGCCAAATGCATCTTCAATGTCGAGAAAAATTTCTAAACTTGGTTGCTTTTGCGAAACAGCTTTTTAAATTTTGAATATAACAAATGACAACAAATTGATGAAATACTTAAGCAACACATATATGCATATACTCAATGTAGAAAATCGGACAACTTTGCCACGAACTTGCATGGAAGTTGTGTAAGCAAGAGATTCTTCACATTTCCTGTCGATCACGCCTGCTTGAGACTACCTAGCTCTAGTTTTCCGTTCGAAGTTTTTAACTGATTCTCCAACCAGCATTTTTGAAGGTATATCCAAGTTGCAAATGAATAATACGTGTTTATAGCCCTCGTAAAAAGTCACACTAACTACACAAAATGCATTAAACTGGGAGCAATATACGTACATTACAATTTCAGTAGCTATTGACGATGTCAACAATATACACGTTAAGCGCGATAACTTCTAGTGTTAAAGCGATTCTAGAGAATAAAGTTACGATTGTATATGTGACAAAACCTTTTATTCTATACTATAGTAGTAACTCTTGAACGATTTCGCAACGCTATATACGATTAACTGTGATTCGTCGGTAAAGTAGCTCAAAGAATAAAAACAGTAATTAGGCACATCAATCATACCCAACATAACTAAATACGTATACATAAACGGGAAGGGAAAGGGTTTATACAACGAATGCTGATATGCAGAACCGAGCCCATAGAAACAACTATAGGTTTCGATATTTTTCATTATTTTAGAAGTCAGAGTCGAACTTACAACATTTGGATTATAGAAAAGGGACGACTACACAGAATTATAAATGTCTTAATATTTACCATCCATTTATTATCTTCAAGTAGAGCCTAATCCAATAAAGATTTATCATATATTTATCGTTTCAAAAATATGAGGTAGAACGTAAGTAAAATTGCGAAATCGGCTTTCTTCTATGTTGTGATGTCGTATCTAACTTTTCGAAGTCTTTATTATGTACTTTATTAAGCTGTTATTCCAACATTGATTGCAGTATAATACGATCAAATGTGAACAAAATACAACTTTTTCAATTCTAGAACAAAGGCAAAGACCGCTCCCGATCCATCTCGTCTAACATTTGTACGTAAAATAATAAAACAGACGCTTATGATAAACTAAAATAATACATACGATCCTGTCGTGATTTTGCCCCTCAGAAATTCGCCCTATGCGAAAGGGCTTAACTGTGAATACGATTTACAGAAGGGCGCGGATAAATGGGCTGAACTAACTCTGTCTTGCTCGGTGGGGCAGGGTGAATGGGCGAACTGGGCAGGATCATTTCTAATAGGACTCACTAACTGGATGCAAAGAAACTCAATGCAAACGAAAGGGCTCGAAATTTTTTTCTTTAAATCTTATGAAAGCATTTTCGAATGTTTGGGTTCAACAATCACCGTGTAGACATGCTCACAGTAGATATTATTTCTCATTTAAATAATATTATAACGGCTTACAAAATAATTTGGAGAATAATAATCATTTGCCCTGGTTCTGTCCGAAACTGAGCTAAGAGACCCTAATAATTGTACAGGGTGCTTATCTTAGGGGCGCTGGAATCTTGATGTTTTTTTTTAAATAAATGAGAATAAATCATCAAATATGTCATTATGGTAGTTCCATTTTCAGGTACACACTAATTTTTTATTCGAAAATCGAACTAAAGGACGAGCGCTAAAAGACTACGCTACAATCCCGTCAGTCCCATTTAGATTTATTCGCAACAAATAGTGTAGCACTAAAATTTACAGGTGATAAAAGAAAAAACACGAAAATTTCAACTGCAAAGACTCCAAATTAAAAAAAAAAATGCGGAAAATTATTGTACTTAGCACTTGTTTACTAAATTTCATAGAAACACAAGTGGCATAGATATGTGGTCATAGGCAGTTAAGCAGCCCACCTTCTTAAAGCTGCAGCAAAGATCGTAGAGTAAGCTAGATCATTTATCATTGAGAAGACAACCTTATCCGTACAGTGAAAATCGAAGTATCCTCAATGCCAGGAGGAGCTGCACCATAGCACAAAGTTGCCGGAGCCTAACCAGGGCCAAACCATTCCTACACTAAATTGAATCTTCGGTTTAAATATTACATATCATATGGTGTTTTGGCGTTGGAAACTCCTTGGTTTATGTCAAATTTCTAAGACCAACAACTAATTACTTCGGTTTTGTGTCAGTTTTCTCGAGCTGGTCTAATTGGTGGATTCTCAAGAGAAAAGTTTAAGCTTTCACATGGAATCTCATCTACCTACAAATTTTGGGAGCTGTAAAAGATGTCATACTCCGGTGATCTCCAAGAGCTCAGCGATTTGTTGTGCTGAGTGGCGTAACTCTTTTTAGTATTTCTGCAAAAGAGTACTATTTTTTACAGGAACGCTTGAGAATGCTCAGGTGATGTATACGCGAACCAAAAGGTTACCGGACACGAGCTGGAAAGAGCACACCATTTTGTTCCGTCCAGTGCGATAGCTAAGTACATTTTTTGCTTACCGGAGTCGTAAAAACAACTAATCCCGATAACTACACCGTCGATCTCAACTTTGTAAGTGGGACTGTAGACGTGGTAGTCCTTTATGAATAGCTTGTCTGCGGTAATGTAATTTGCTTGTTTTAGACAGAATATCACAATTCAGAACCTATCTAGGAAAACTTACGAGATATTTGTCACTACTGAGTATTTCTACGGTACTGCCGGCGAAATATTTGGAATATTTTGAGAATTATGTATGAATTTAAACAAAATCTTCGATGACGAATCTTACTCGGAGTCTGTTGTAATCTAGAAAAAATAACTTTTATTTATTTATAATTAATATCAACAGACACAGTGTAGTCCTAATGATAATTTCTTAATCTATTTAAACAGTCAAATTGTAATCTGCTACGTGGAATGTGAAGATCGAACTCGGATGACACTCTGTTGAAGGTCCGCTGCAACCTAATGATGGCACTGTTTACTCCATAGTTAATCTGGCGAAGAGGTAATCGGAGGAATAAATTATTGCGAAGGGCGCGAGGCCGAACGCTCATATTTATCGCACTGAGAAGCTCGCGGCAGTCAATTCGATCTTGCAAATTATCCGAAATCGTCATAGCACGGAATAGATCAGGCCGCATTTGCAATGTATCGATTCCAATAAGCAAACCCCGGCTTTCGTAACTTGGCAGCTGATGAGGGTTGCTCCAAGGCAATCGACGAAGGGCAAACCGAACAAATCTGCGCTATACTGTCTCAATTCGATGGACACCGTTGAGGGTTCCACACAACTGAACAATATTCCAGAGTTGATCGAACGAGTGAGCAGTAGAGAGATTTCAAGCAGTAAATATCTGAAAAGTGCTTAGATATTCTCATTAAGACCTCCAAACAGCGTGATGCCTTTGCGACAATATAGGTGATATGCTGTTTAAACGTCAGTTGTTCATCGAGAAAAACTCCGAGATCGTTGACACAATTCGCTCTGTCAATCGTGGATTCAGCTAGATAGTAATCGAATCGAATTGGCGTTTTTTCATCGAGAACGTAATGACCGTGCATTTCTTGGGGTTTAGGGTCATTCGGTTGATCTCGCACCATTCCACAAAGGTTACCAGTTGGCGTTGAAGGAAAACTGCATCATCAGTATTCCGGATTATATGGTATAACATGAGGTCGTCGGCGAAAGACAACCGTGGTCCTTCTAAACAAAAGTTGACGTCGTTGAAATACAGAAGAAAAATCAATGAACCGAGATGGCTGCCTTGCGGAATACCAGATGAAGCGAAGAACTCTTCGGATACACAATCATCTATCTTGACTGCTAGACGACGATCACTGAGATACGATTGCATCCAACGAAGAATATTAGTACCAAAGCCAAGTCTATCCAACTTTGCCACTGCAATAGCGTGATTAATCTTGTCAAAAGCAGCTGAAAGGTCCGTGTAGATAACGTCAGTTTGAAGGCCGTCTGACATGGCATCTGTCACATATGTTGTGAACTACAGAAGATTCGTAGATGTTGAACGTTTCGGCATAAATCCATGCTGAGTCTCGGAGATATACTGTTTGCAGTGGCTGGAGATGGGTTCCAACACAGCCATTTCAAACAGCTTAGGAACTGCGCTTAGCGTTGCAATACCACGGTAGTTGTCAACTACCTTTTTATCACCTTTTTTGTGAACTGGAAACATGAAGGAGGATTTCCAGAGTTCGGGAAATACTCCAGTTGTTAGCGACAATTGAAAAAGATGACAAAGATGTTCAATTATAAGAGAGCATTTTTTTAGAATAATAGTTGGTATACCATCTGGGCTTGCCGAGGTTGAAGCCTTCATTTTGCCAATCGCCAGTTGTACCATGTTATGTCGATATTAATAGAGTTCAAAGACTGGTATGATAGAGGTATATTGAGAGCCGCGCGTGAAACCTGGGTCGGTGTCAGTTTCTCGTTGGAGAAAACACTCGCGAACTTTTCAGAGAATAGTTGGCAAATCTCCTGTAAACTAGAGCTCATACGTCCTCCATAGCTCATCGTTGTAGGCAACCCGGATTCCTTTCATTGCTCGTTTACATGCTTCCAGAATGTTTTAGGTTCGGACTTCAACTTACGTTGCACGTTTCGCAAGTAATCGGCATGGTAACGCTTCGATGTCATCTTATAGACTTGGTTAACATGAACGTAGTGTTGTCGCAGCACGTAGCCCCCAAACTTGGAGTACTTCTTCAGAGCGGCTCTTTTAGTCGCTTTTAACCGTCTCAGCTCGGCAGTGTGCCTCGCTGGGTGCTTAACCCATTATAACCCAGGGGTTTCAAAAAGTGAGCCAAATGCAGTGATATTTTCAATTCCACCAAAAAATGTATCAAAGATTATGGGAAAAATAAAATCACCGCTTAAATTGGTTTTGAGAATGAAAATATCTCGTGCAAAAAATTTCGTACGCTTAAATAAAAACAACAAATTTTAAGTTGTTTGACATATTTCTTCGGATTTTCTGATAGACAACACTTCTTTTACACCTGTAGGAACGTTTTGTCACAATAAAATTCAATTAAATGTATTGCTTACTTTTCAGCCGCCATTTGCCCCAACTATACACGGTTCAAAAATGTTAACAAAATCATAAAAAATGGCAGTTGTCTTGTTTCACAATGAAAAATGGGGTGCAATGATCCCATTAGTGCAATAATAAAGCAGTTAGATGCCAAAATTCTGCAGTAAATACGCGTTAAACGATGGATAGTTCTGCGTATGAAATTTCATACGCTAGGATATAATGGGTTAAATTGAAGGCCACTTCTTTTGGGTACATAGCGATCGATAGCATAGTTCATAATATTGGAGAAGATCTGCACTGCAACGTTGACATCATCATTGTCGAGAACTTCAGTCCAATAGATATTCGACAGGAATTCAATAATGCTATTATAGTCGGCTTATCTAAAATTATAGCTGACGGTGTCAGAAGCATTGCAGTCATGCTTCACTCGAATCGCTTCAAGCACTATACTGCCCATAAAAGCATAAGAGTCCCATATGGAATTTTGCCGAAAATGAGTTATCCGTTGGATTGTATTCTGTATCACGACTGAAACACAACGCACAAATAAGATTACCAGTTTTGTTTAGAAAATATCGAAAAAAAATACCAAACCAACGTTGTCCCATCCATAAGACTCAATGAAAATGTAAATCTTGAGCAGCGTTTTTCTCGGCTTGCTGTTTTTCAATATGGGACTCTTATGCTTTTATGGGCAGTATATGCACGGGAGGGTGGTGTCTAACAATCTTTACCAGGGGGAACGGTGCTGCGGTAACTTTTGGCGCGTAGTCAGATTTGCTCGAAACACAGAGATCAAGGATTCTGTTGTTCTCGTTCACCATATTATTCGTTTGGCGCCGCAGATTTAGACTGTAGCAGTCAAGCAAAGTGGTGATACCAGCATGAAAAGATGACAATTCGGGATGAGCGAACATAAATCCGTCAGAAGCAGAGCGCCATTTAAATCCGGAGAAATTGAAATCATCAACAATCAGGATCTCATCAACCGGGCTTGCTTGAGCGGAAATCCGTTCCAGTGACTCAGTATGTGAATCAATCAATGTCGAATCGCGAGTGCGGTCCGGTGGAAGATAAACCACGCAAAGGCACATGCAAATCTTCTTCGTGGTGATTAGACTTGAGTTTGGAAAAGCAGCTTTTATGTTTTGTATATTTCATGGAAATGCATAAAACGTCGAAATCTTGCATCAATTCGTAAAAATGAAATATTTTTAATAATTTTTTTTAATCTTAATCTCATTAAAAGGTAAAAGTACCAGACAGGCAACTCCTCCAACAAAAAAACAATCAATAGATGCTACAAGATCCAACGTTTTATACATTTCTAAGGCAATTTGAATCAAATTTAGATTTAAAGCTCCCTTTCTAAACCCAAGCCTCAAATCAACTCCGAAATTTTCCAAGTTCCATAAAGGCTATCTTCTAATACTTTTTTCGAGGTAACACTAGATCTTCACATTTCATGGCATTCTAAGACATTTAAGCTGTCCGCACACGAGGCGATAGGACACAAGCCGCAAAAATGTTCACTATGGATTTTGTTCTACGTATTCACACACTGCTTCTATCGCCGCGTGCGAATAGATGGAATGAAATACATTATAATTTTCTTTTCTGGTGTGTGTTCTGTCGCCACGTGTGTGGAAAGCTTTATTATCACTAATACGAATTCTATTTTGAATTTTCGAAGATCCTTGGCTGTTTTTTCATTTAATTCATTCTATCCAATATCTTACAAGTGAGTAATTCCTTCAGTGATCCTAGTAGAAATCAGTAACGAATTTCTCAACTCTTCATTAATCAAATTTAGTATATTTCATACCATATTTGAACTGAGCACTAATAATGACACCAGCGTAACTGAAACGAATATCGTCGCAGTTACATTCCATTTTTCAATCCGTACCATGATTCTCTAGAATGCACATTATAAATTCTAGGAATAGCGCAACACCCCATTCATATGTGACAGGTAGAACCCTCGCGCTTTTATTGCAACACATTAGATTTATATAGTTATTAGTTTGAAATTTTATCTCGTTAATCCCTCTCACCCAACGGCACGCTAATATCGATTCTGGCCTATTATGAAATGATCAATGATCGTCGTTTTAATAATTCCTAGTATCCCCGAGTTCAGTTATAGTATGAAGGAAAAAAATTATGACCGTGCGATAATTGACGCGATTATAAGATTGTGAAAATAAATTGTAATTAACCGAGAAGGTGCGGAGCATTCACTTCGATTGGACCCAGTTTCTAAACACCGGATCCGATGAATTTCTTATAATCCTACCCTTTCACTATCCAGGCCAACTGTCAAATTTAACCCACTTCCATACCGCTTCCGATTGGTTATTTTTCACAATTTCTCCCAGTACTTAAAGAGAGAAAAAAGCCGCCTGCGCTGCCGGAGTGCGCGACGCGGCCATCAGAGGAAATTAATTGCATCGTAGAATTCCGTAAACATTTCATAAATCATTCGACGCCGGTAGAACGACGACAAGCTGTGGAAGGTCTAGTCTATAGTCATCTAGTCATAGACAAGCCTGGTATATGCAGTGGCGGCGGCGCGGTTAGTGTGTAAGATCAAGGCACTTTTATTAATGTCTACCGCATGCGCAAAACAGGTTCGGTAGACAGCTCAGAACGGAATGGGCAAACCTTTTGCTGTGACGTCGTATTTGCGACGGTTTGAATTTTGTTTGGAAGTAATAACATATCATAAGATATTTGCTTAAACGAGTAGACTTTTTACTAATTGAGTTTTTCTTGCTTCTTTTCAGGTATGCTAGAGGTGGCACGTTTTTGAACCCAAGATATCTGAATTTGAAAGCGATGGACAACCAAAAATGGTATATACTCAGAACTAGCATTTTCACACTAAATAGTTTACGATACCTTACCGAAAATAACCAATAGATACTTTGGTTTGATTGTCTTGTTTGCAGCACAGCTACAACTCACAAAAACGACAATCGCCAAATTTAAGCTCTCAATATATATCTAATTTAGTGGTATTGATTTACAGAAAATTACCAGCGTTCGAAACACTTATTTTTATACCTTCCACTTCCCTAACTGCTTGGAAGCAATCGAATCCAAAGGATTAGTCATCAAATAACAGACCCAATCTTCCGTCCGTCAACTTGTTATTCGTCCTTACTTTTCTACTCCCAACAGTTCCAATCAAGCCATTTACCCGCCAAACCACTCTCGCCAAGTTTACCTCTAATTCGAAGCACTTCAAAGCCAAGTACGTTCGTTCGATGAAGTCAGTGCCTCCTTCATTACAGGTACCAACTTCCTCATCAGCGAGTAGCCCCTCGCCTAACAAACTACTGTGTAAAAACGTTTAGCACTCCTTGGTGTTGTTGTTGTTGCTGCTGTTTGCCAACGCTTAGACACGTCGCTCGCCGTTTACTGCAGTTGTGCCGACCCGGCACCAGCCTGCTGCTGTATCCTTGGCGAAAAATATTGTTTACTTCGCTCGACTGCACGATCGAGTCTATTTACTTCCTGAAACGGTACTCACACCACGCAAAACTACTTCTTCTAGTACTACTACACTGTACTACACTAACTACCGATATTCAGCACCAACATCATCACTGTTATAATACTTTCGGACAGTAGTAGATGTTGTTTTTTTGCCAACTTGACCATGCACTTTCCTAACCCGCCTAACCGGCTGTCGGCAGATCGATCAATTGTCTTTCGTGGAAAATTTCCTAAACTGCTACAGCTACATGGCACTTCAATTGAAGAACCCCCCTCCTGCGCCCCCATACCTGATCAGGTGCCTGTGTGAATGGCCATGAATCACGCATGCACTCGATTATAGTGCACTATGTACTGTTCGCTGGGGTTTCCTATTTCGTCGTTTGATTTAGTCAACGACGGTGGCGCTGAAATTCACGCGCATTTGCTCGAACGAATGTCCATTTTGTAGTGACGAGCGAGTGGGATGCTGTAGGAAACAGAGATGGTAATAGCTGTATAGTACCGGTCAAATACGATTCTTTGATTTGTGGGGACGCGCGATACATTTGCATCCAATTTCATTTAAACTTATCAACAATGAGATGTAGGTTTCAAATTGTTGGAATTTACATTGTTGTGACAATGTACAATTAAAGCATTGCATTGCAGTGTCGTGTTTTGGGATAAATAGGAGTAAAATGGATCCCTATCATTAACCCTTAAATGCGCAATGTTGTTTTAAAACAACATTGTGAAAACCATCTCAAAATTATCATAGTGACGTATTAAAACTGTGAGACAATTTTCAGAAAATTTGAAAAAAATTGCTTTGCGCGTTTAAGGGTCAAGTGTGTATGTTTATTTCTTGTCTTTCTTTTCTTTATGCGATTCAATGCCCAGTTTGTTGTGACTCATAACACGTATTGCTTGTCGCACTAAAAGCTGGATTCTAACCGCACTGCGCACTTACTATTCTTCTATTATATTCTTCTCGTAGACTGGTTAGTTCGACTGATCTGTTTATGAAAGTACCATATCTATCACGTGAAATACATGTGTTTCGACAGCTCGCAGTTTTCAGTAGCAGTTTAATCACTCGCACTTTGAAAGTGCGGTGTGTCCAGATTGGTGGGAAGTGCGCAATACTTAAATATATCAAGGTCGTTCTAGGCGAGGATCTGTGAAGTAAAACATGATCATGAGTTGTATTTAGTCCAGGTGTTAGCGTTGTGTTCTATCAACGACCATGCGGTAGACTTGGGTGCAACGCCCAATTCTTACTTAGCAGAAGGTAAAGGATACTTCACATTTGCTTTCGATCATATCCATATGTGCCTGCCTAGTCCTAGCTTTCCGTTCTAAGTTTATAACTGATTCACTCTAGAATGCCTATCCGTCTTTTAATTTCATTGCTTTCGTTTCTTTTAGTTTTAAATTTGCCGAAAATGGCCAACAAAATCGATACAGTAGAAACTTGTGGCAATTAAAACATAGAAACAAAAAAGAGAAAATTTTATTTTCTAAAACTTTGTCATTGATCCATATTTTTGGCAAACGGTCGAAAGCAAGATAGAGAGAAAGATGGGAACTTTTGACACTTTTGAGTGTATTAGTATTATACTTGCAAAATTAAGCATGGCGGCCGGAGCCCTTGAAGTAAACATAATCATCCGACCAAGCATCCTGATTATTTGGCGCACGATGAGAAGTGAAAAAAGGTCGAGCTTCAGCTCGGATCTACCGACTAGAACACTTATAGACACTTTTTACCTTCAACAAAACAAATTAAATTAACTATGACCGAACCGAAACAAAACTTATGGCAACAGAAAGACCCACTACGTTATTTGTTTGTGCTTTTCTTCTTCATATCCTCTTGTTTTTTCGGCTTCATCAAAGAAAAATGACAACCGCACTCACACACAG
Organism: Topomyia yanbarensis; assembly: GCF_030247195.1. Lineage (NCBI taxonomy): Eukaryota > Metazoa > Arthropoda > Insecta > Diptera > Culicidae > Topomyia > Topomyia yanbarensis. Next base: position 401,686,683 of record NC_080672.1, on the reverse strand, counting down.
AAAAAAATGTGCACACCTGGACTGGATGGGGCCCATATTATTGGCTCGAATCAAAACTTGTCGAAATGTCAATTGACGATAGGTTCATCCGGAGTGTTCATTTGTGTTTACATTTTGCTAGCGTTGCCAATTTCATTTTGTGTCCAGCACCCAATGTGGCTACGCCACATCGCTTTTGCGCGTGCTGTCCGACTTCGCTACCGCTCAGTCGGACTTAAACTAGCGATAGCCCCTATGTTTGAGTAAGCCGGGCAAACGAGTGGATCACGGGTTTGCTTGCTTCCGACGGCGGGTCGGTGGCCACCTCGCCTAGGCCTCGGTTATGCGGCTAAGCCGCATCGAAATGGTACCCCTTAAACATTCTAACTAGAATCGGTTGTGTCACCGGAGCCGGAATACGAATTAGAACCAGCCAGCATTCCGGCTGAGTTAAACTGGGAAGTTTAGTAAAATTTAATCTGGAAATAAAATTTTTTTGGCAACGCTCCAGCACCCCGTTGATTTCACCACCTGGGCGCCAGATTGACGATATGAAATGAACTTTGTTTACTTTCGACAAGTTTTGATTCGAGCCAACAACATCCAGCCTATCTAACGATGTAGACTGGCTGGATGTTGTTGGCTCGAATCAAAACATGTCGAAAGTAAACAAAGTTCATTTCATATCGTCAACCTGGCGCCCAGGTGGTGAAATCAACGGGGTGCTGGAGCGTTGCCAAAAAATTTTTATTTCCAGATTAAATTTTACTAAACTTCCCAGTTTAACTCAGCCGGAATGCTGGCTGGTTCTAATACGTACTCCGGCTCCGGTGACACAACCGATTCAAGTTAGAATGTTTAAGGGGTACCATTTCGATGCGGCTTAGCCGCATAAACGAGGCCTGGGAACCAAAGCGGCACAAAGCCGCTGAGGATCCGCCGGGCGAGGTGGCCACTGACCCGCCGTCGCCGTCGGAAGCAAGCCAACCTGTGATCCACTCGTTTGCCCGGCTTACTCAAACATAGGGGATATTCCTAGTTTAAGTCCGACTGAGCGATAGCGAAGTCGGACAGCACGCGCAAAAGCGATGTGGCGTAGCCACATTGGGCGGTGGACACAAAATGAAATTGGCAACGCTAGCAAAATGTAAACACAAATGAACACTCCGGATGAACCTATCGTCAATTGACATTTCGACGAGTTTTGATTCGAGCCAATAATATGGGCCCGAATCAAAACTCGTCGAAAGTAAACAAAGTTCATTTCAACCGTCAACCTGTCGCCCAGGTGGTGAAATCGTTAGAATTCAACGGGGTGCTGGAGCGTTGCCAGAAAATTTTTATTTCCAGATTAAATTTTACTAAACTTCCCAGTTAAGCTCAGCCGGAATGCTGGCTAGTTCTAATTCGTATTCCGGCTCCGGTGACACAGCCGATTGTAATTAGAATGTTTAAGGGGTACCATTTCGATGCGGCTTAGCCGCATAACCGAGGCCTAGGAACCGAAGCGATGCAAAGCCACTGAGGATCCGCCGAGCGAGGTGGCCACCGACCCGCCGTTGGAAGCAAGCGAACCTGTGATCCACTCGTTTGCCCGGCTTACTCAAACATAGCGCAAAAGCGATGTGGCGTAGCCACATTGAGTGGTGGACACAAAATAAAATTGGCAACGCTAGCAAAATGCAAAAACAAATGAACACTCCGGATGAACCTATCGTCAATTGACATTTCGAGTTTTGATTCGAGTCAATAATATGGGCCCTCGAAGTCTTGGTAAAGTTCAAGTTCCTTGCCAGCATAAGGGTAAGCTATATAGGATGGTGTTCCAGGTAGTGAACATGAATCACCCGCCATCGCTGTCGGTTATTGTCTGTACCACTGTGGGTCTGGTGAAAATTTGCAACTCCGTTCATCGAGACATAGCTACATTGCAAGTGTTGGATCAATCCCGAGACGAAACCAAATGCTTCATACGGAATTACCAGGATGTGTTTGAAGGAAACGGTAAAATGAAGTGTTGTCAAGTTGGAAATCGATGAAGCAGTGACGCCAGTGATTCAAACACCCCGCCGCACCCCAGTCTCTTTCAGGAAAAATCTTCGAAATAAGATTGATCAGCTTGTTCAGGATGGCATCATTCAAAACGAGTCACAACACACCGGCTGGGTGGGTAATTTTGTTTTGGTACAGAAAAACTTCCCTGTGTTGGATTCTCTTTGTGTGTGTCTAGATCCCATTCCTTTAAATATGGTCCTTAAGGATCCGAATCTCCAGTTTACAACACTCGATGAAATATTGCCTGAACTTGGCAGAGCAATAATATTTTCAACAGTTGATGCAAAGAAGGAGTTCTGGCAAGTTCAATGGCCAGTTCAGAGGCCAGTAGTAAGCTCACTACCTTTTGGACTCCATTTGGACGCTACCGGTGGCTCAGAATGCCTTTTGGTATTTCTTCAGCTCCTGAAATATTCCAAGTAAAATTACAAGAAACTCTTCAAGTACTAGAGGGCAGAAGATACTACTGAGGAAGCCCTGAAAGTCCATAATCAACGACTAGTGAAACTACTTGTACGCCTTCGGAATTAGGGAGTGAAGCTTAATATTGAAAAGCTTAATTTATATCAAACGTCTGTCAACTTGTTTGGTCATGTTCTTACCTCCGAAGGGCTGAAACCTGATGAAAGGAAAGTAGAAGAAATACAAAAATATCCTATACCGACATCGCCTTAAGAAGTTCCCCGATTTGTAGGTATGATCAACAACCTTGCGAGATATATTCCAAATTTGAGTAGTAAGCTGGTAGCACTGCGAAAGCTTATTCCGGCGATGGACATCTGAGGAAGAGAATGAATTCAACAACGTAAGACAAGGTTTTCCGGATAAGCTAACACGATTAGTCAAAGCGACGATGAATCGGGTGATATGCGTTCTTCGAGTATCAGGGACACTCTCGAGTCCCTTTGAATCTCGAAGAGGATTACGGCAAGGTGATGGTCTATCATGCCTGCTGTTCAACGTTGCGGTGGAAGGTGAAAGGAGAGCGGGGAAAGACACGAGTGGCACGTTCTTCAGGAAGTCCGTCCAGCTTCTTGGGCTCGCCGACGACGTTGACATAATGGCACGGAACTTCGAGGCGATGTCGGCAACTAAATCAGACTGAAGCGAGCAGGATTGAACTTGCCATCATTGTTTCGAAGACAAAATACATGAGACGAAGAGGTTCTAGAGACGACAATGTGAAGCTCTCATCCGGAGTTCGGATTGACGGTGACGTGTATTTGGGCTCACTGGTAACCGCCGACAATGATACCAGCTGAGAAATTCAGAGACGGATTTTGGCGGGAAATCGTGCCTACTTTGGACTCCGTAAGACGACCCGGTCGAGCAAAATTCGCCGCCGCACGAAGTTGATTATCTACACGACGCTGATTAGACCGGTGGTCCTTTACGGCCACGAGACCTGGACTAGGCTCGTGGAGGACCAACGCGCCCTTGGAGTTTTCGAACGAAAGGTGTTGCGTACCATCTATGGTGGCGTGCAGATGGAAGACGGAACGTGGCGCAGGCGAATGAATCATGAGTTGCATCAGCTGCTGCAAGAACCATCCATCGCGCATACCGTAAAAATAGGACGTTTGCGGTGGGCTGGACACATCGTAAGAATGTTGGACGACGACCCGGCGAAGGCGATTCTTGAGGAAGACTCTACAGGAACAAGAAGACACACGAAGCGAGCACGGTGGATAGACCAGATAGAAGACGATCTGCGGTCCCTTCGAAGACAGCGAGGCTGGTGACAAGCAGCAATGGACCGAGTGGAGTGGAGACGGCTTCTGCATACAGTAAGAGACAGCAAGGCTCTAGCCTGAATGGTAAGGTAGGTAAGACAAGCTATTTCTGAGCACACCGCATTGCAATACTATGACCGAGCCGAGCCGCTCATCATAGAATGCGATGCCAGTTGCCATGGATTGGGTGTAGCAGTATATCAGAGGAAAGGGGTTATCGGATACGCTTCTAGAACACTAACAAAAACTGAGAAAGGGTATGCACAAATAGAAAACGAATTATTAGGCAATCCATGAGACATTTCTGATCAGCTGATTATTTTTTCCGACGGAGCTCGGGTGGGTGCGACGTCCGACAAAATCGCCGATTCGATCCAACATGAAACTAGCCCAAATCGAAGTATGGTCGTCGGATGGGTTTTCCTGTTCGCAGGAGCAAACTTGTTGACAAAACCCCTCGCTGAATTGTCAAACAAACGTCGCGGCGGATTGCCTAATTGGCGATCGTCTTTGCATGTATTCGATTTGATCAGTTGGTCTTGGTAACCCCAGCGTCGTTGTCAAAACCGATCATAAGCCGTTGTGGCTGGATGTTGTTGGCTCGAATCAAAACTTATCGAAAGTAAACAAAGTTCATTCCGTAGTGTCAAACTGGCGCCTAGGTGGCGAAATCGTTAGAATTCAACTAGTCACTGGAGCGTTGCCAGAAAATTTTTATTTTTTAGCTCAGCCGGAATACTGGTTTGTTCTAATTCGTATTCCGGCTCCAGTGACACAACCGATTCTAGTTAGAATCGTTTGTGTCACTGGAGCCAGAATACGAATTAGAGCCAGCCAGAATTCCTAGCAGTTCAAGATGGAATGGTGTTTCGAAACGAGAGAATAAAAATTCCTCCAACATTGTGGCGATTGATCGGGTGCACATCGCACATTCCCAGTAAAGTTCAACCGGAAATGAACTGGAATTCTGATGGGTGGTTCCAGTTCGTATTCCGGCTCCAGTGACACAACCGATTCTAACTAGAACGCCATACGCCAGAATTCCGGTTCATTTCCGGCTGAGCTTAACTGAGTTCGGGGTAGAAGGGACACTCAAGTTAACATTTTTTGGCATGGTATGTCGAATGACATTAAACATGCTATCTCATAGTGTAATACTTGTGCCCAATTTTCAGCTTCCCAATGCCAGCCACCTATACTTCACGGAACGAAGATGTCAGATATATACTCGTTTGGATAGGTTAAATTCGTCTTTTACTAGAGAGTACCTAGTTTTTCAACGAGATACCAATCCAAACCAAATGCGTGTAACTGAACACGTAACTAATTTCAAATATGATTTAATCCAAGACAAATTTCGGATCAAGTTTTAGCAATACCTAGTCCCAAATGGATAACAGATGTCAGGTGCTGACCTTTGTCCCAGAGAATGCGCTCATCAACTTTTGCTAGCAAAAATGCATCGTTTCATCAAGTAACTTAACGTCGCAAAGAAAATAAACAATACTACAAGCAAAAACATTGTTCGAATCCAACTGCCAGAAGAGGAGGAATAAATACTTACAAGGACTCGCCAGCCAGATTACGTTGTATCAAACAAGCTCTCGTCACAGACTTACAGACATAACACTCGAAAGCATTTCTTCGCTCATTTGAAAGGTCATTTTAAATATATTTTTAATTGGGATTGTGGTCGCATATGCGGTTATGACGCCACTGATATATGCTCAAGCATACGAGGGATATACCACTAGTGAAAAAATATTCCCGAGCCATCTGGATAACCCTCTTGCACGTGTATAAAAGGTGGAGCTAGTGTTTTAGCAAAATTGGCAGACCCTTTTTTGAAGGAATTTCCTCATAGTGTTATGTCTTTTAGTTTGTGTTCTCATGTCCAACAATAGCAGTTTACCGCCAGGGACACTAAACTGCACTGTAATAGATTAGATGAGCACTATATAGCTGGTGCGGAGGATTGTCAAGTGGTCGCGTCTGTTGCATCTAAAATGCACACGAAAGGGCTGACTTGCCGATTGCGGGGAAATAAATAGCGCGCACCAGAATTAGATCTTAGCAGGCATGACTCTGGTGTGGCGATACAAAAACAAAGACCGCCATTGGAATGAGTTATGGGTGTGGTGGTTGATTGGATAAACTGTCATTCGACTGAGCGGGAGCTATAAATACTTCAAACTCTGCGATTCGTGTCCGCACTGACGATGAGTGAAAGTGAGCCTTTTGTGCGGGAATTACGATATCTGTACGCATTTTTCATCCCAGAGCGGTACTTGGTGCATCGTGATAAAACTATTCGCTTCGGTCGAATGTCAACGATACTTTTGATGACCACGCGCAGTGTCGCATGGCCACAGACAATAAGGAAACACATCAAATCTATAAAATGCTTCACTAGCAACGTTAAGTAGGATTCTTAACTGATCATTTTAGGGTAGATTTTGAGACTATTGTATGCAGCTGGTCGCAACTGTGATTTCATCCAACAAATCGTGATCGTCATAATGTTTTGGGATACATGCCGCATTTGATAAAATGACTCAACTCTTTATTATATTTCATACTAACAAGCCAATACAATGGTGGCCGATAACGTGACTCCTCAGCTCAAGGCTAAGTGACGGGTGGCGAATCTGATGTAATATTTCCAGAGAACACCCTTTTCTTGCTCGAATCACAGTGGCAACAACTTTCACCAGCCTTCGTCGATAAACATTCCATTCCGGACAGTTCTCAGCATTGCAAAAACATGCTCACAACCCATCTGCTGCAAGCGATCTCTACTGTATATAATTAATGGGATACCCGCGTTAACGAGCCGTCGAGAACTTCTAACTAAACGGCTCCGTCGCGGGTGCATGAACACCATATAGAGGTAGGTGGCCTCGAAGCAAGCTGACAAGTTCAAATCGAAATAAATGGAATAATTAGTAGGAGTCGCCCGATAGTTGGCGCGTTGCGAACGACCATTCCGCAAGTAGGCAGTCTACCATACGAAACTGTTTTAAAAGAGATTGAAATATTTAAAAAGTTGTGAAGGGACAATCCTCCGTTCGCACCAAAGATTGGCGACTTTTTGTTAAAAAAAATCACACAAACACTTCCTAGTTGCATATCAAAGTCTTTGGTTGCATACGCTGTTTAACTCGTCTACTGCGTAAGTGACAAATTACTGACATTACGCTGCAGTGATTGACCGGAGCTGAGGTTCAGTGTCGTCTAGCGCATTAGGAACATGACCGACCAGCGTGTGTTCGTTGCTAAATGGCAGCTTTGTAATTGATAGCATCGGTTTCAATTAGTCAACCGGCTCGACGCGTATGGTTAGTCGGAAAACAATTCAGACTTGTATTTTCATCTAAACAACAGAGAACAGACGTTCGCTTCGAGTGTCAACTGTAGAATGTTCGAAAGAAATGATATTTTTGGCTTAAGGTGTACGTTTTAGCCTTATAAATGGCCTGTATTAAGCCAGAGAGGACCAAGTGCCATTTGGACAAACGCTATCGTATCCAACATAGCACCAGCAACACGCACAAGCGATGCAATAGCGGGAAGTGCGTCTAATGCATCCGAACTATCTGTATAAAGTGTGCGTGGTTACAAAACACCTTGCAAAGTGCTCAGCTGTGTTCGCAGACTATATTCACTTTTTAAGTCAGCTTGTCTTCGGCCTGTGGTATACTCCAAGCGTACTGGAAACTTCAAATAACTTTTTTGAACTGGCCAGAAACTGCTCGCAGAATCGCCCACTACTTGAAATGGCTATCTAATTTGGAATCCCTATCAGGCTGTTCGCAATGCTGTGTGTAAATTATTTGTTTCAAAATGACAAGCCGTCGGACAATTTTGATCTGTCAAAATACATCTAGAACACGGTGTTCCCAATGCGATGATTTAACCACCTGTTCTAAATATTGTTTATTCGATTTTGTTATTGTTTATCACTTATGTGACACATATTGTTTTTTTTTGCTGTCTGTCGTCACACATACTAAGGAAAATTATTTAAAACAGTGTTCTATTCATGTTTCGAATTGTGGAAAATTTATAACAGCTGATCTAAATCTGATTAAAAAAAGTGCTCGAAAAATAGAACTGCATCTCAGCATTGCGATCGATGATCCGTTTAGTCGGTAATGTAAAATAGAATAGACCTTATAGAAAACATCAGCGTTACGAACAGTTTGCACGGATACGAAAAACTATCAGAAGTACCTTTTGACTCAATCTCGGGGTATCGTGGAAAAAGATAAAATTAGGTAAACCGGGTTGAAGGTAGTTTTCCTTAACCCACGGCAAAAATTACAACTCATTGATAGGTTTTTTATACTCAACCTTGAGATAAATACACTAAAATTTAAGTTGAATCTATCTAATTTTGGGTATACCTAAACAACTCAAAAGTACCTTATTCCACGGAAGACATCGACTGAGTCAAATATCTCGCTTTGTTTTTGACAACACTAATAAATGCGAAAGCAATGCAAAACTCAAAAGTACCTAAATTTAAGTTAAAAGAACTTATTCTGTGGGTTGTTTTATTTTTCCGTGTGAGGCCAGCCAGTTTCTTTGGACTGGTGACTACAGAGATAGCGAGTGTACCTGAAGAGACCTTCTTTGGATTTACCACCTTACCCTGATCGATGTCGTCTCGTCTTATATGTCTTGATGCACTTAGAACGATGCAGAAAGATTCAATAGGCAGTATTTTGTGGCAAAAATTATCAACGCCGGTATTGATTTTCCGAAAAGTTTGCTTCTTCTTGTCTCACACGCCCCGCAACGATATCCACACTAGATTGCCTTTTTTTCAACCAACGTTCTGGTTGGAAACTGGAAAATCCATTGAACCCTCCGGAAGTCGCGCTTATGGCCCACTGAACGAGCAGCCGCTGGTGCCCTAAGACAATTTCCCTAGATTTTCAGAGCAGCGTGCACTCACTGCACTAGTGCGACTTCCGGAAGGTTAAGTGAAATTTCACGCGGAATTGCACATGGAATTTGGCGAGATCTTCAGGTTCAGGTGAAATTTCACACACACAAAATATCACGTGGGATTTCATGTGAAATATTAAACGTATAAGGGCCGCTTATGGAGTACAACAAAAGATATAAACGTTCCAAAGCTCACATAACTTCTCTTCTGAAATTTAGCCCTAAATAAAAAGTAAAGTATTAACTACCGCGTGAAATTTCGTGGAATATTCCCCGTGATATTACACGTGAAGTTACACGGGGTATTCCACGTGGAATTCCACGAAAAATCTATTTGAAATTTTGCGCGAGGGTCCACGTGAAATTGCACACGAATTTCCACGAAAACTCCACATAAAATTGCGCCTGAAATTCTGCCGAAATTCCATCTACAATTACACGTAAAATTGAACAGAAATTAGAATTTTTTTACGTGAACAGGGAACATAAAATTCCACGCATAATTTCACGTAGATTTTCGCGCGGAATTTCACACTAATTGTTGCGGGGAATTTTCACGGAATTTCACGCAGAAATGCATATAGATTGTAGGCGGAAATTAAAAAAAGAATTTCATCTGAAATTTCACGTTGGATTTGACTTGGAATATTACGTTGAGTTTCGCGTTGAATTTTACGTGGAGTTTCAATCGCAATTTTCCGTGGAATTTCATGCGAAATTTCACGCGTAATTTCAAGTGGAATTAGAGGCACAGACTAACAGACATAACACTATGAGGGAATTCCCTTAAAAAACATCGATCCGGCAATTTTCCCAGAACACTACCTCCACCTTTTCTTCACAGTCCCAAACACTCATTTGCTGGTGGGTTACCCCTCAAGTTTAAGAACAATTTTTCGCTAGTTGTCCATCCCCCATACGCTTGCTCATATGTCAGTGGCGCCATAATTGCAAATGTGGCCACTGTCCCAACTACAAATATATTTAAAATGACCGTTAAAGCGGGCGAAGTATTATGTCTGTTAGTCTGTGTTAGAGGTGGGGTTTCAACGAAAAATTTCGGGCCCATATTATTGGCTCGAATCAAAACTCGCCGAAATGTCAATTGACGATAGGTTCATCCGAAGTGTTCATTTGTGTTTACATTTTGCTAGCGTTGTCAATTTTATTTTGTGTCCACCACCCAATGTGGCTACGCCACATCGCTTTTGCGCATGCTGTCCGACTTCGCTACCGCTCAGTCGGACTTAAACTAGGGATAGCCCCTATGTTTGAGTAAGCCGAGCTAACGAGTGGATCACAGGTCGGCTTGCTTCCGACGGCGGGTCGGTGGCCACCTCGCCCAGCGGATCCTCAGCGGCTTTGCGCCGCTTCGGTTCCTAGGCCTAGGTTATGCGGCTAAGCCGCATCGAAATAGTACCCCTTAAACATTCTAACTTGAATCGGTTGTGTCACCGGAGCCGGAATAAGAATTAGAACCAGCCAGCATTCCGGCTGAGTTAAACTGGGAAGTTTAGTAAAATTTAATCTGGAAATAAAAATTTCCTGCAACGCTACAGCACCCCGTTGAATTCTAACGATTTCACCACCTGGGCGCCAGGTTGACGATATGAAATGAACTTTGTTTACTTTCGACAGGTTTTGATTCGAGCCAACAACATCCAGCCAAAATTTCACGTGAAAGTTCACGTGGGATTTCACATCCATTTTCACGTGAAATTCAACGTGAAATTTCATGCGGAATTCCACGTAGTTTTACAATGAATTTCATGCGAAGTTTCAGGCGGAATTTCACAAGTAATTTACGCATAATTCCAAGCAAACTTTTACGTGGAAATTCCGCATTAAGTGCCACCCAAGCAAAATTTCAAGTGGAATTGTACATGGGATTTCATGTGGAATTTCACGTCTTGCGAAGGGCTGGATCCCGGTCAAACAATTCGGAATTTGATTTGGAATCCTGAATGGAGTCAGTATGGATTCCAACTCAAATGCAACAACCGATTCTGAATCCGATTGAGTCGGAATCGGTTGTTGCATTTGAGTTGGAATCCATACTGACTCCACTCAGAAATCCGAACCGGTTCCGGAATGAGTTTAACTGGGTATGTTTGAGTAAAGGCAAACAAGTGGATCGAAAGTTTACTAGTGAGAGGCCACCTCACCCGGCGGATCATTAGTTGCTTTGGACCGCTTTGGTTCCTAAGCCTTGGTTATGCGATTAAGCCGCATCGTACTGATACATCTTAAACAAAGGTTCCTGAAGGATATCGGATAATTACCGGATGTTTCCCAAAACAATCTGAACAAGAAAAAATTTCTGGCAGCGCTCCAGCACCCCTCTCCCCCAGTAAAGCTCATCCGGAAATGAGCTGGAATTCCGGCTGGTTCCAGTTAGTATTCCGGCTCCAGTGACACAACCAATTCTAACTAGAATCGGTTGTGACACGGGAGTCGGAATGCGAACTGCAACCAGCCAGAATTCCGGTTCATTTCCGGCTGAGCCTAACTGGGAGATCCCTCTGGATAAAGACTCGCCATCTCTATCTTTTTCTGATTATTTATTTGTCAGTGTAATTCCAATCGAGCACGAGATCTGTCAAAAGCACTCAATATGAAGAAAGCCGCTTGGAATTCTTCTGGAACGAGGACCATTAACAGGTCTTTATCCGGAAGGATTCAGCGTCGTTAATTCGACGAGTTTTGATTCGAGCCAACAACATCCAGCCATTTAACGATAAAATGGAGCGTTACGAAATAATTTTCATTTCCTGCATTAGATTTTAATAAATTTTCGGTAATTACCCACTACCCTTCAGGAACATCGCCAACTGAGAAGTCCAAAGAATTGTTTCAAAATCGTTCAACAAGGGTCCAACGATGGACTTCTGTTGAAGTGTTATTTGGACGTCGTCCAACCAATACAAATATGTATTTGGTCCAACGAACATCCTTCAACAGAGAACAGACGTCCATCTTCAGCATTCAACTTGTGTAAAAATCTCTAACGGTTTCAAAGGTAGTTGGGATATCCACACCAGGTGCTCTACTGTCGTCATGTTTACCATGAGCTGAGTTCGACTGAATTGACAGCGGTTATTCTTCTACCCAGTCAAACTAGTCCGGAACCGGTTCGGTCTTCCAGTATGAATTCCAGTACAAATGCATTAACCGATAGAGTCGGCATTGGTTGTTTTATTTGAGCAAGATTCCATACTGAATCCATTCAGGATTTCCAACCGGTTCCGGAATGGATTTGACGGATAGTTGGGATGAGTTGATTTGGCGGCGCTAGTGTTCATCGCATATTAATTCAAATGTTTTCACACATTTTTTAAATATTTTTGTTCGATCATGGATGTCTGTTCTCTGTGGTCCTTCATTGGACGATTTTGAAACCACCCACTGAGACCCGGTCAAACCATTCGGAATTTGATTCGGAATCCTGAATGGAGTCAGTATGGATTCCAAATCAAATGCAACAACCGATTCTGAGTCGGAATCGGTTGTTGCATTTGATTTGGAATCCATAATGACTCCATTCAGAAATCCGAACCGGTTCCGGAATGAGTTTAACTGGGGACGTGCAAAACATTGTTTCAAAACCATTCAACACGGGTCCAACGATAGACGTTTGTTGAACGGTTATTTGGACGTTGTCCAAATTGGTCCAACGAACGATTGGACGATTTTGAAACCAACCGTTCTTAGAGGGCAGCCGTTCTTAGGGGGCGGTCTAGGGTTCGCAGCTCAACCCATTCCGGAACCGGTTCGAAAATCTGAATGTTTTCCAGCACAAATGCACCAATGGATGACGATCCAATCAATTGTTGCATTTGAGTTAGATTCCACACTGATTCCATTCGGGATCCCGGATGGTTTGACTTTTCTTTGTTAGAGTGACCACAGTTTAGTTTGAATTCCAGCTCTAGTGACACAACCGATTCTAATTATAATATAACTATAGTCACTGGAACGGGAATACTAATTAGAACCAGCCACAATTCCGGCTGAACTTTATTGGGTCCTTGGACGGTTTTGAAACAATTATTGAGCCTCTCAATGGGCGGTTAAGTCAAGCTCATTCCGCATTGGTTAAGAATCCTGAATGGATTCTGTTTTTATTCCTCAACTCAAATCCAATAACCAATTCGGACTCAATTGGTGAAGATCCAATATGCAATAATCGATTTGGACTTCGGTTGTTGAATTTGAGCTGCAATCCGTTCAAGATCCATTCAGGATTCCGAATTAACCCATTCATGCCCATGTTGTTTGTGGACAACAACGTTTTTAAACAGCTATAACTTTTGATTGAGGCAAAATTTGCTCACAAAAACAAGTAAAGGCTAATAAATGTGACTATTGGCTTTCATTTGAGTATTAACGGTTACAAGCATCAGCTCTAGAACTGAAGTTATTGCAATTAGTTTGATTGAACTCCAATAGAGCAGTGCTGCCAGGGACCGTTTACGTTGACCACGGAATATGAATTTTTCATATAACTTCGTTATGTTGCAATATCAGTAAAAACTGATAAAACTTATCAATTTAGACTACTTTTGGCTACGTTTTCCACGCAGTTGGACTATTGTAAATATTCTAGGAGAATTAGGTAATACTTTCATGGAAATATTTAAGAGATGGCACTGCGTCAGTGGTGGTTATAGTGAATTTAAATGTATGGGAAAGATATTAAAACTTGGGATTTTGGAGAAACTATAATATTGTGGTTGTAAAATGAATACACATTTGATGCAGAAAAAATATGGGAACAGTTTGTAGAAGTTTATTTAGATACTTACTTGAAAATGTTCATATAAAATATAAAAAAACTGTTTGCGCCCATACATTTTACTCATTGGTTTCCTCCAAGAAAAGTTGAAACTCTTTCTCTCACAACTCTCTGTTTCACTCGTTTTGACAGCAGATTCCCTGCTCATCGCAATCGGAATGTTTTCTTTTAGAATTTAAGCGCAAATGTAACAACCGATTCGAAAACCGATTCATTCAGGATGGGTTGTTGCCTTCGGTTGGAATTCCATCATAAATCAGCCCATATTCCAAATCTCATTCCGAATGTAATTTACTGGGATGCGAATATTTTATGGTACGGACATCTATGTGTCGTCATAAAGAAGTTCTAGTTTCATGTATATTGCCGCAAGATGTTTAAAATATGGAAAAGCGCACCCTATCATATAACATAAGCAGAAACGACATAAACTACTCAATTGTAGTGAGCATTGGAAGGTAAAAATTGAGCAGCTTTTAGCACTGCAAGGAAAGCACCAATCCTTATGATAAAAAGTTTTTCGAGTTTCTTTACCCCACCGTTTTAAAGGAAAAACAGTTTTGAAACCCTACATGCACTAGTAAAAAGTTGGGCATGAAAGGGTTAATAATATAAGGTAAAATCCGGAAAGCTGGCTGGTTTCCACTGAAGCCAGTCAGATTTCCTGCTGAATTTACTGGGAAATTATAGGTTTGTTCCAGTACATGGAAGTTACTTCCTGTTGCTCCGGAGCAAAAAATTCTTGCTCCTTTTCACTCCGGTTTGCCACCAGAAGAAGAAAAAAGAGAAGAGATAATACAGGAACGATTTTCTCCCTGTTTGCTCCGGAGTACTTCCAGTTTCTCCTGGTACTGGAACAAACCTTATAATAGGTTTGTTCCAGTACCAGGAGAAACTGGAAGTACTCCGGAGCAAACAGGGAGAAAATCGTTCCTGTACTATCTTCTTCTCTTTTTTTCTTCTTCTGGTGGCAAACCGGAGTGAAAAGGAGCAAGAATTTTTTGCTCCGGAGCAACAGGGAGTAACTTCCATGTACTGGAACAAACCTAATGAAGTACTCGAATAGAAACTTCACCCAAAAATGCAAAAAACATCGCAGTAGGCTTACCATTTTTGTCATTAATTTTCTTCACATTTTAAATGAAACCATCGGTGAATTGGTGTGGCTAGTAATTTGTCGAGAACGTAAAAGTTTGAATAATTGGAAAAAATTCAAAGGTATACTATTATTACTATTAGCTAGAATATTATCTAATTGAAGAAATGAAATATATCGATAGTTTCGGTTCGATGTTAAAATAAAATGATAATTACCATTTTCCTTTTTTTCAGATAATGTTCGGGTAATGGGAGCCAAGGAACGGATACTCCAACTGTAGAGGAGGAAAACTGCTCAAGGTGAGTAGAGTAGATAACTAACGGTAAACGTGTTCCGTATTCCCAACCAATTTTGGAATATTTTATGCCAATGCTGATTTTGCTACTTTTTATACTCCGGTTGCTTAGCAACAGCTGTTTTTGTTGCTAAGCAATCAGAGCTTATGATGTAATATAGCAAAGCAACAGCAGTCCAATGAAAAAAACTACTCACTGGGACTCGAACACTCCCTGACTTATCGGTATTAAGTGAATACCCTCACAATTGTCTAAATTCACGACGATCACGATCACGGACAAATTCTATGAGCCTATAAATAGAAACCACAGTCGAACGAAACAGGATTCAGCAAAGGTCATCGCAACAAATAGTTCGGCATGACACATATACCTACCATGCCGGATGACGGGCATGGCCGAAACCGACTCAACGAACGAACCTGGCAAATGAAAACGACTGCATTGAAGGCCAACCCGAATAAAAGCAAAAAGACAAAAGGAACGGAAATGCGACAAAGTCAAGGTGATGGACCAACCTTTGCTCTGCTGACGGTGGAAGACCTAAACGGTTCAAACTTTCGCTGATCGCTACGCGGGGCTCAACACTGACGAAACACTCTAGCAATTTCCAAACATTTTTTCGAGTGGATGATAGCGCAAACAAGGAAAATGTAGATTGTCAAAAGTGCAATGGCCTACTGTGCTTCAGAGCCATGTTTGCATGATAGCGGGGTTTGCTGGGCGCGGGTCGTACCGGCCTACGGTCAAGATCAGACTGGCAATAGAGGAAGAAAGTGAATTGCATACTACTCAATGGTATGCAGTTACGGCATGCTTGCCTCTTAACTAGTATTGGGTGCCGGCTGTTGCTAGTTGCTTCTGATGCATCCGTATTTTTTTTTTCATTCGGTATGTGAAATTTTTACTCGTTAAAGAAACGAGTTTTATTATATATGAAGTTGCATCAAATATAAGAATGTGTGGCTGTAGTTGCTTTGAAAGATGCTTCTAATTTTTTTATTCGAGGAAATAAGCTGCCAGTGAAAGTGATTCGAGTAGCAACAGTTTAATCTTCGTTACTATGTGAAAGACATGTGTCGTGTATGGGCTTGTCTTTTTAAAAATAAGGTATTAAACGCACATTCATTTTATTTTAAATTTTAAAATAAAATGTGAATTATTAGTTCTTGATTTTTTGTAGCATATTTGTCAGCACCATGCCATCTGATTTAACAAACATGGAAAAAATCTTGAGATTGCCTGAACATTAAAATGTTTTTGGCAATTCGTAATATAACTGGTATAGATGAGTTCAATTTGTAGTTGATATACATTTGCGGGATCGTGAAAAACAAGTGAACGACCAGAATAGTTTAATTTGATCAGAACAGCATTATCTCAAATCAGCGTAAAATCTTGGACTTCTCCATTGAAAAATTTCGTAATGGAAACGCGTGGTTATTAGATTGATATAAATCACGCTCAGCAATTTTGTCTCTCGTTACCATTTCTTCGTGCGTACGTAAGAAGTAAAAAAAACAATCCTCAGCACCGAAATGCTGTTGAAATTATCTTTCTCTCGCTTAGTTCAGTCCCGGAATACTCAGCTTAACACAGTGGTCATTAGCCGTGAAACGAGCATGTGAAAAGCATGGTGGGAAAACAAACCCACGAAACACCTTCCCACCCTCTCGTGAACCTCCGTTATATAGCAGACACCCTTCCATTTACCGCTTCTGTTTTGATCTCTCGCTTCGTCATATACAGACGATGCTCGTAAAAGTAGCAGCATTGCGATGCACTTTTTTATTTGGTATCAATTGCTCTTCTTCCTTTCTTTCTCTAATGCTGCCTGCTTAATCTGGAGGAATGAGAAGACGAATTTATCTCGCACTCTCTCTCTCTCTCTCTCTCTCTCTCTCTCTCTCTCTCTCTCTCTCTCTCTCTCTCTCTTTCTCTCTGGTGGCACATACTAACTACACCGGTTGGTTCATTGAGGCCGTTGGCCGTTCGTTAACCGGTCGATGGCAATAAAAGAAGAAAAAGTACTATTACATCCTATCCTGATACTACGAGATATATAAAAAGGTTGAAACCGAGAGTGAAATAACCGCTAAGAGCCATTCATGGGGATGGGAAAGTGCATCGACTTTGAAAGCCGGCAATGTACGGTTTAAATTATGCAACGTGGAATTTTCTCAATCGGGTGCAAAAATATCCGTTACCAGCGTGTCTTTTTAAATTTATTTTCAACTAACTTTTGGAAGACTCTCCGCCATCCGCATCAACCACTTTATCCGGTGTCACCAGAACCACCTGTTCTCCGCGAACCAACAGTTTAGGAACCTTTCGGGTGCATATCACATATTTTCTGTCGACAGATTTCACGCTAATCTCTGGCACGCTAATACCCATCTTTCGTAGCATATCACTGCAGTCTTGCGGCTCTCCAAGGGCACAAACATTATTCTGCGAGTAGCTATACTTTCGCCGCTTCCAGGACTCAAAAACATCCGTCAACGCCAGATTCCAGTGCTTGTCGAATATCTCTACGTATCCGGTAGCGTAGCCACGGATTCCTTTCTCCTTTCGTGTGTACACCTTTACCCGTACCCGCTCTCGCATCCAGGTGAGCATCTTACTAAGGGGACCGTCCATATTCCCCAATCTTGTGAATATATTCTTTTGGAAGCGCGCACGTCGTGGTTTATCCACCAAACCTATTAAGCACACAAAATCATCATTATTATTACGACATACTCAATCGTATGCTTCAGCCGCTTACCTTGATGCGGTAGGAATCGCCTCAACGGTTGCTCGCCCTTGGCCAGTACCGGGATTGCCTTCCTAGTCGAGCTTGCCGCTCGGATATCTTTAACGCGTTCCTCACTGTACACTTCACCGAAACCACCGAGCAACTTGAACTGCGACTCGAACTGCTGAACATTGTCGTGGACTTTCGCTTCCGGCACCGGTGTTTGTGCCTTTCGGGAGTACAGCACCCGTAGCGGTTTGAAACTTGAACTAGCCAAGTTCAGATTGGTGGAACTACCCTCGGAGTCGGAATCACTATCACTCATTGTTGGAATATTAATAATACAGTAATAATTAGAAATTAAACGTTTGCTTTTGAGAGAAACAAATCCAAAATAACGAGCCTAAAAAGATGGCAAAGAAATGTAAACAACTTTTGACAATCCGGGCTTGTTTCATTTGCCAAAATGTTCCCCGTCTCAGTTCATTGTTTGCTAGACGGCGCCACCAGCGCAGCGCCTTGGCAAAAGATTATAGCAAAAAGCATTCACATGTTGCGTGTCTCAACTTTATTGTGGGGAAAAACGGCGCGCTATAAATAAGCACGTTATTACAGGCGCACAACGGTGACGACGTTACCGACTATAAAAGCGATAAAAGCACATAATGTTAGAAAGCGTTACCTTTTCAAGTCGAAAGTTCCGCCTGCATAACCAGCGATGCCAGATTTACAGACATGTCTGTATTTTACAGACTTTTGAAAGTCTCCTACAGACGTTGCCAGATATCTACAGACTTTTAAAAGAGCAATAGTGTCTAGCAAAATTGCAATAGAATAACTGTATTCAAATACGAGTGATTCCTTCACAAGAGTATTCTATTTGCAATCTACTTCTAAACTATTATTCTAGTGTAACTGGGATTTACACAACCATCTACACACAGAAAAAAAATGTTGGTAAAAATAAGAGTTTTTCACTCTTAGCAAAAAACAACCAACGCATACTCTTAGTTTAAAAATAAAACTTTTGTTTTGAGTACTATTCTTCATTTGCTTAAAAGGAAAACTTTTACTTTGATTATTATTCTTGATTAATTTAAAAGTTTTACTTTCAACCTAGTAGTTGGCGTTGGTTGTTTTTTGCTAAGAGCGGAACACTCTTACTTTTACCAATATTTTTTTTCTGTGTGTACAGACTTTTATAGACATTTTAATTACTCTTCTACAGACATTTCACAAAAACATGTGGCATCGCTGGGCATGACGAGTTACGTGATCAGTTCATTGTTGCCAAATGTGCCGATTTATCGGCATGTATACCGAATTTTATACTCAATGCCGATAACCGCTGAAGCTTCTGAAGGTGCCTTTTTTATTTTTTAAATAGATAAATAGCAATGTTTTATATTGTTGCAAATAGATCATTAGTTAGAGAGCCGCGGTGTCTGAGGTAGAACAATATCATCATAAAAAATCAGTATCGCTGAAACACTCACTAAACGAAAGCTCTTTCATCTGATTTCACCTTGCTGATCATTTTTTAAATTTGTTTGTCTATGAATATTTGGGGGGATTAATACGTAGACATACAGTAGAAAGGGCCCGGTCAAACCATTCGGAATTTGATTCGGAATCCTGAATGGAACCAGTATGCTCAAATGCAACAACCGATTCTGAAACCGATTCAGTCGGAATCGGTTGTTGCATTTGAGTTGGAATCCATACAGACTCCATTCAGAAATCCAAACCGGTTCCGCAATAAGTTTAACTGGGGGCAACGTATCAACGTTTAAAAAGCCTTTGAAGACACTATATTTTGCCGGATCCACATTGATAACGCGTTGAAATTTGATACTTTTATATAGCACATTTTTTGCACTGAGATCTTTAATTTTAAATATTAAGAATACTTTTAACACTTTTTACCTGGACCGCTTTTTATTGAACTTTTATCCAACTAAAAAGCATCTGAATGTCAAAATCGCGTGTCATATTCACTTTAACAGTCAAACTGTGAGTAGATACATTTTCGCTCCAACTAGCGAATCAAATTCGTTAGTTGGACAGAGGGTATGGCCTAACCAGCAAATCACGACTGTACCAAAAAAAATCGGTATAGCTAAAACATTCTCTAAACAGAAGCTTCCATACTCCTATTTCATCGCCCGGAAGCCATTTACTCGAATGTTATTTACAATGTCATTCGTCCGAATTCCACGTACACCCAAATAAAATGAACTCGAATGCCATTCGCCTGAATTTCATTCACCTGAAAACCATCAAAAGCATATTAAACTGAGAAATTAATTTTTTCATTGAAATTCACTTTTAATAATAATTGAAATTTAATTTTAATCCTAAGAAGCAATACACACTAAAGCCACAGAGAACAGACATCCATGATCGAACGAAAATATTTAAAAAACGTGTGTAAACATTTGAATTAATATACGATAAACACTAGCGCCGCCAAACCAACTTATCCCAACTATCCGTCAAATCCATTCCGGAACCGGTTCGAAGTCCTGAATAGATTCAGTATGGAATCTTGCTCAAAGAAAACAACCGATTCTGACTATCGGTTGATGCATTTGAGCTGGAATGCATACTGGCAGTCCGAACCGGTTCCGGACTAGTTTGACTGGGTAGAGGAATAACCGCTGTCAATTCTGTCGAACTCAGCCACAAAAACATGACGACAGTAGCGCACCTGGTTTGAATATCCCAACTACCTTCGAAACCGTTAGAGATTTTTACACAAGTTGAATGCTGAAAAAGGACGTCTGTTCTCTGTGCTAAAGCTATACATACGTTCTATGCAGTTTTTTTATATTTTATTTTCTATTTGATAAAATTGTTTTGTTTGTATTACATTTCTAATTTAGTATATTGGGTGTTCAGTCACAGGTGGTGATTTTTTATCCTAATTGTTTACCTGATTTAGTTAATTATTGTTAAGATAAAATATGCTTTCACAGTTAAGTGATTTTTGCCGTAGGAAGTTTAAACCTACTTGTTATGTGAATAAGGAGTTAAACGAATCTTTTAAACTAACTTATAAACTATAATGAGCGCTAATCGTTGCAATTGGTGATTGCAGCGATTTTTGTCGGAAATTGCTTATAATACTGCTTGTCTTAATTTCTAATGTTTCAATGATTGCGAGTCTGGGCAACTCGTTTGTGTTAAACCAGGGAGGACGCTTCAAAATCATTTCCAGAATTTTATTCTGAATCCTTTGAAGCGTTTCCTTCCTAGTAGCACAACAACTTGCCCAGATTGCCGGTCTAAACATTCGTTCTTTAGGCAGAGCCTAGAATTTCTGTTCATAAGAGACTATAAACATTGTATATATTTGTTGCATTTTGTTTGGATTCCTTCAATGTGATCCGCAAAAGTAAGTTTTTTTTTATCGTAAATTAAACCCAAGTATTTAGCTTGATCTGGCCACGTTAAACTCAAACCATTAAATTTAATAATATGGCCATGATTTGGGTTATGAGAAGCAGCTCTTGGCTTATCCGGAAACACAATCAACTGTGTTTTTGCCGCATTAGTGTAAATTTTCTATTTTTTCAGCTAATCGTTGAAAATATTCAAGCTTCGTTGCAGTCGCCTGCAGATAATACGAAGACTCCTACATGTGGCAGAGATGCTATTATCATAACAGAAAAGTGACTTTTTGCAGCCTGTTGGTGGATTTGGACGATCAGTAGTAAAAATATTCTATAGGATTGGGGCGACGCTTGAGGGATGCCTGCTTTACCGGGTAGCTTATTAGATTTACAATTCTGATAAGATACCTGTAGGGTTCGGTTGATAAGATAATTTTTAATTATCTTTATTATGTAAATTGAAAAATTGAAATCCCACATTTTAACAATTCATCCTTTGTGCCACTGTCGAAAGCTTTTTCAATGTCTTGAAGGGCAACTCGAATGGAATAGGCCTCTGAGATGTTTGCCTTAATCATGTTAGTTACTCTCACAAGTTGATGAGTAGCTGAATGTCCATTACGAAATCCAAACTGTTCAGGAAGAAAAATAGAATTCTCATTGATATGTGACATCATTCTAGTTAGGATGATTTTTTCAAATAATTTACTAATAGAAGAGAGTAAACTAATTGGTCGATAGTTAATTGCTTCTGACGGGTTTTTATCTGGCTTCAAAATAGGAATAACCTTGGCATTTTTCCATCTTTCAGGGAAGTATGCTAATTCAAAACATTTGTTGAATATTTTGACCAAGTATCTCATGGTGATTTCGGGAAGGTTTTCAAGAAGAATGTTGAAAATTACATCATAACCTGGAGCTTTAATATTTCTTAACTTTTTCATGATGAATTTGATCTCATCATAGTTTGTTTCAACAATATCGTCTAGAGACAATACTGGATTTGAACCGTTTTCATATTTTTGTAAGACTTCGTTTTCAATAGGACTCAAAACATTGAGATTAAAATTATGTACGCTCTCAAACTGCTGAGCAAGTTTTCGAGCTTTTTCTTCGTTTGTAAGAAGTATGTGGTCACCTTCCTTTAAAGCTGGGATTGGTTTTATAACAACCTTAGAAAGTTTACAGAAAGGTTTAGAATATAGCTTGATTTGTTCAACCTCTTTCGCGATTTTTCTTGCTTAAGAGTGTGAATCTATTTTTCTTGCTTAAGAGTGTGAATCTATGCTTAATTTCTTTTTGTAGATGCTGACAGATACATTTCATAGCAGGATCACGAGAACGTTTATATTGACGTCTTCAAACATTCTTCAAGCGAATCAGAAGTTGAAGATCATCGTCAATAATAGGAGTATTAAATTTCATCTGTGTTGTTGGTACTGATAAATTTTTAAATTTAAGTTAAATTTAAACCGATTATGAAGAACTACGTCCGATTTCTTGTAGGCTTTTGTAAGTCTCCTTTCAAGAAATAAATTTGCTTGCCAGTGCACTGAAAAGGCAAGTATGCTGCAGTAATACAAATGATACCAAGATCAGTTTCAACTTCGATACTCTCGATCACCTTGATGTCAAGAGATGGTATGAGGCAATGTTTGATATTGCAATTAGCCGCTATTGCGATTCCTCGACCGAATCCAACAATTCTATCAAATCGATGAATAATAAAATTAGAGTTACTCTTCATTTAATATTAGGTTTTAAAAAGTTTCGGTCACAATTATTTGCACATGATGTATTCTCAAAAAGTTGAAAAATTCATCTTGGCATGTTTTTAATGAATGAGCATTCCAATTTAAAAAATTAAATGATTAGGGGAACCCGGGGCTGTTCGGACCTACCTAAGCTAATCATCTTTTAGGTGGATACCTGTGAAAAAAATATCGGTCAAAGGTTCTAATTGTTAGTTTGAAACCTCAGCTACATTTTGGTTCCATAAAAGTTCATTTGCACCACTCTATGGTGGCGCTAGGCGACGTTTTGCAAAACTCTACTTTTTCCATCCTTTTACAATGTAGGAGTAAGTCGGATCTCCCTACTGTGCATTCAGACTGTCAAATTTTTTAATTTTTTTTCGATAGAATTATGTTTAATGAAATAATTATTAGAGAAACTCTTTAAGAAGCAAAAAAATTGCATTACAAAAACGTAACCTAATTAGTCACAACTGTTGATTGGCGCATAGTGTATTTTCTTTGCTGCAGCGTATGCAATAGTGTGCGTTGCCGCGAGCCGCTGAACGATGGTTGATGGAAAGGGGGTTCCGAATAGCCCCATACGCCCATTTCGCGCAAAAGTGGTTAGCCTTCTGAATATAACAAAAATCGTTCCATAAAAAGCTGTGCAAAACACCTACCTGTTATTTTTTCACATTTATTTGCTGTTTTAATCACGGTTTTACCATAATAATGATTGTTGCTTTGAGAATGGCAAAAAAATGAAACACGTTGTATCTCCCTTCTAAAAAATCCAAAGAATTAGATTCAGCTGTCAAAATTAATCTTTTGGAATAGCGGATCCAGGAATATGTACGACAGTCAGAAAGTCTTACGTTTTTCTGAGAAATCGAGAAGGTCCGAGTTACCCCCATGGTCTTAATAGGGTCCCCCTATTTGTAGTCATTATTAAGCTTTAAATTCATTACAATTTTCTTAGTAAATACCCATTCCGTTTGAAAAGCTTCATACAAATTTAACATTGTGATCATCAACTGTAACATAGATTCTTGCAAGAAATTCAGCGTTGTGTGCAAACGTACTTGCAGGTGCGGTAGTCGTTATTTTGGCCGTGTGACCTGTCGCTGAAGCATATGATAACACACCTTTGTAGGATGGTGTGACAGAGATAGAAAATGCTTGTATATGTAGAAAAGTTGTTAATCTATTTTGAAGCGGATTAACACGTTAAAACTTGTTTTCTTGAAATGTACCCGCACGTCGAACTTGAAACGTGCTTTTTTTAATAGCTCCTTGACTATTCCAGATCGTACTGCCGTGTTAGTGCCGCTAGCCTTTCTCTTCATGAGAATAACTTGTGAAAGAGAAAAGCGAAGTGATTTTTCAATTCGTTGGATATTTCGTCCAAACTTTGACCTTGCGGTAACCCTTTCAAGACAGCCTTGAATGGTCTATCTGTCTTGAAATCATATGAATAAAATTTATATAACTTCTCCGTAAGATACTGGGAGCAGTCGTTTGTGGCCAATCAAGTCGTCCGCTGTAACTCGACATTCTCCTCTTTGATCAATCTGAAAAGGGGCTTCCACGTTCGGAAGGAACGTCGAATGCTCAGTTCGAAAGACTTCGGAATCGGAGATCATCACTGTTATCGGCGAAGGTGATTGCTTGTTCTTCTCATTGGCATTACGCACAATGTGAGGAAATTTACAAATTACGTCAGCTTTACATTCGGATATAACGTCGAATGAGTTTCTGTAATCAACTGAATTTTCGGGTGGAGAAGTTACCCTTTTTCGTTTATTTTTAATATCTGGCACACGACCTTTCTGGGAGGACCCATACATATTGGAAGAATTAAATATTTTTTTAGGCTAAATTATTCTTGAAACATGTTTAAGGCTTAAAAAACCGATTGAATAGAAAAAGTAGATAGTTTTGAGAAACTGATTGTCGAAAAAATATAGGTAGCCTTGAAAAAGACTGATCGAGCGAAATATAGGTAGTCTTGAGAGAGACTGTTGCTGTTAAAAAAACTCTCGACAAACATCTGATTACGGCTTGAAAGCCAAAAAAGTACTCTTTGAAAGAAAATTCCGGACTAACCGTTACTGGCCAAACACAGTTCAAAGCAGTTAATGAAATTTTTCTCTTTTGTTTACTACCAACATTTATGACTGGCGAGTAACGGTTTGTCCAGAATTTACTTTCGAAGAGAATTTTGACAGTTGGCTTTTAAGCCGTAATCATATGTTTGTCGAGAACTCTAGGTAAACCAGGAGCTATCAAGATTTGTGACCGGTTCGATTGAAGGTTAAGTTGAAGCAACTTTGCTGCATAAACAAAGCTATCTATAATGGTTCATTTTTCAAGATTTTTTTTAAAGATTTAAGGTGGGGTGGCTCTTGAAAATCGGTTTTCTTATATCACCTTTTCATGTCTTAGTTTCTCGCAAATGTATTGTTATAGAGACTTTTTGAGGTTTTATTGGCGCGTATTTTTGCCGAAGCAATGAAGTGTCAATCGCTTTTGTTTGGACAAAATTGATTTTTACAGGAAAAATGGTTTCTTTCGAATCAAATATTACAACTCAATTTTCAATCTATCATTTCAATTTGAAAAGTCGACGATTTGTTAGGTTTCTTTGGGGATCAATTATATAATTTATTTTTTGAAAGAGTTAAAAAAATAAAATTGTTCATAACTTTTCAAATAGAAGAGATAACAACCCCATTAGCGAAATCAACACCACCATGCGTTGAATTGTCTAAGTTTTGGGAGTTTGAAAGAGAAAATATTTGTTACCAATAACGGAATCCTACTGGGTAATATTTTAAACTTAATCTCACATGAAAGAGGATCTTCTATGCTTCCGTTTTGTGAACGTATCAGGGATAGTGATTTTTTTATGACATTTTGTATCTTTTTGAAAAGAGCCTCGCTTTTACAATTGAATCATCCGAAATTGATTGTCTAGGTTCATATACAGATAGCAATCAGTGTGTTTTCTACGCCAAAAGTTTTTAATAGAAATTCACACTCCAATAGAGATTAAAGAATTTAACAAAACCGAATCTAACCTTTCAAATTTTCACTTGTGTTACAAAACTTATTGGTTAGGAGGATTAAAAATCCATGGATTAACTTAAAGGACACTATGTTATTAGCATATATAATCTTATACGATCTCAATAACATCATGAAGCAAAAGAAGACTGACAATACACTACTAGTAGTCGCATATTTGTCAAACGTTCTCTATCTTCATGGGACAGACTAGCGATTATAGACAGTATAGTTCTGAAGTGAATCTGCGTATTGAACTGTTTAACCCACAACTAATGTTTCCTTATCTAATTTCAGATCTCCGTGCGAAAACGCTCACGTTACCACACTGCCCAGTCTGATCTCCAACAGAAAACTCAAACTCGCTGCATCGTCTTCCCACTATAGTCACCAGGGGTTCTAAGCCACGAGGGCTCGTGTGACTTCAACCAATGCCACCGCTGTAGTTGTGCCTCCCATCGCATAAATTTATATATACCTACTAAATTTACTTATTCGCGGACAAAAAATGAGAATCGCAAACCTATCAGGCCAGGAGAATCGGTTGCGAGTCGTTATCGAACAACACGATACCATCCTGTCGGCTAGAGCGATAACCGGAAACCATCGAACCAAGAGACGAAATTTTTTTAATCAACCGGTGAAATGTGTTATGGGGTGCGCCTCAAATAGTGACTGAACTCAAACACTGAAAACTCGCTTCCGTTTGCAAATTATCTGTGATACCTAGGGATAACACGTTATTACCAATGGGTTAGGAAGCAAGCATACCGCATATGTTTATTTTTACGTTTCGGCAAATTCGTCAAAATTTTTTAAAAGAAAACGAAGAAAAAAGTGCCTTTATCAGAAGAAAAATCTGCGCTAAAATTGTTCAAATTCATGTGTTCAAATGTTGTGTAATTTTGCAACACATTACGAGTCGGGATTACCTATATATGTAATGAATGAGAAGTGCTATAAACGAAACAATTTTACCCCTGCAAGAACGCAAAGTGTTACACAGTTTGAAACTCAACAAGTTATTTTATAGTTAAGCCAAGACTACCACTTTCGAACAGTTTTGCTTTGATCATAGCCCGCCAACTCGCACAACGATTATAGCAGAGCCGTGTTTAAAACCAACGAATCGAACAGCACGTTACGCTGGCGTTAGCAAGCTTGCGAGGTGGCTCTGCCATCGTGGCGATGCCATTCATCGACGATGACCTGCTATGGTGTCCGGAAAACGATGGACGAATGGTGGATCTGCAGGCGTGCCTTCAGGTGCTGTGATCGATGCTTTTGTGCCTTTATCGGTTTAACTGATTTTTCATTACGTTATTTCAGGATGCCAATGGTGCGAACCAGCAAACGGACACCGGCGGAAACGGCTGTGATTTGAATAATCTGGAAGAATCGCTTTGCAATGATTCGGACGAACTGCTGCGGCAATTGACGGAGAATACCTTCGAGCTAGAGCAGTTTTTCCAAGATTTTCCAGTAACTGAGATTAAAGTTGTAATTTATATTTTTTACCGTCTGAGTTGATTTATTTTTCTAAAGAAAAAATTATTACATTTTAGGAGGAGAACAACAACGACCTAAACCTCGATGAGGAAACTAGTGGCCAAATCTTCCTGCAAAACTGCAGCCAGCTGCTCTCGTCGGCTGCGGCAGTGGCAGTGGCCAACTCGCAACTCAATGCCCTGGCCGCCGGTGATGTTGGTCTCGGCGATGGCTCAGGCGGTATGCTCATGCAGGCCGGCAGCAGTGCCGAAAGCCAGCTACAGGAACATTATTTCCTAGCGCAAGCACAAGAGTTGCTCCAGCAGCAGCAAAACCGATTCCAGCAGCTTGCTACCAATACGCTGCTGGCGGAGAAGCTGTTGCAAAATCAAACCACCCTAACCGCACTGGATGGGATTGGTTTACCGACGACGGTAACGACGACATCGCTGGGATTAGGCGGATCGAACCAGCATCAGCACCACGGCGGGAATGGACGAGCCGGAAAGGTGCCGGATATCGTCATTAAAGGTAGGTGGAATTTGATTGGTTGGCAAAGGGGAGGGGGCTCATTGTAGGTGATGAGTGTCTTATATGAGATGACAGATCCATCCCTGGATAAATCCGAAAAGCGTATTATGATGTAAATTGATGCAGAATACATCGAACATTGCTTTCCTAATATGATTGCTGCGGGACGCCAAAATTATTTAAGGCACATTATGACACTTGCTTATTTCTTTGACAACCATGTTTTATTACGTTCTACCACCATTGTTTTACGTGTTTTTAAATTAAAATGTTATGGTGATAATTTGGAGAATTTTTATCTTGTGACAACGAAACAAAATCTCCATTTAATCCAATATAACATTTGTATTTCCGAGAATTTCGTTTCCCAATTGCATCTTGAGAAGTAACGAGAGGCACGCAGTTTCAATTTGGTTTTTTAAATTCTACACGGGCGAATGACCATCTGGTTAAAGCCCTCAATAGACAATTACAATTACATATTAAGTTCTACAGGCTCACCAAACGGTTCATAGTCTTGTAGTACTTTAGTATCGTTCACTTAGGGCCGATTTCTTCACCCTCGCTTAACGCTTAAACCAGGTTTAAACGTACTGGTAAAGCCGGTTTAAATGTTAAGCGAGGGTGAAGAAGAGTGGAAGTTCTTAATTCCTTTATAGTTCTATAAAAACAAAAATTTTCAAAAAGCATTTTTCTCGCCATGTGTAAAATTTTATTATTTAAATAAATACAATTGAATTCCCGTTGAATAGTAATATGCTGGCTCCAGGTCGTATAAACAACCATTTAACGTGGGATCTTGATATGAAAGGAAAGAGAACTATTGTTTCTAAGGAAAGAATGTTTTTAAATTGTCCAGTGAGGGTCTTCCGTTAGCCCAATGCTGGACCATGTTCAATGATTCATTCAACAGATTCTTTTTGGCTAATTTTAAACCGGGTTGATTTTCTCACCAATAATTAATTTTAAAAGAGGTGTAACGGAGTGTTAAACCTGGTTTTAAAAAGCATGGGTGAAGAAAACAGCCCACATTTTAAGTTTTACAGGTCTTCGATAACTGTCATATTTGTCGGTTGTTCGCACGATCAGATGTAGAGGGCATTGTAAGCGTTACGCAGCTAAGACACCAATGGTGGTTCCCGGAAAGGTGTTATCAACTGTGCTAACTGTTATACATTTCGCATACAATCGCACGGTATGAAACGAAAGGTAACGCAGCAGTCCACTCCTGCTAATTGGTTGTAACAGGGTTGTTAATCGATAATTAATCGTCATCGTCGATAACGTTAACCACCCGTCAACGTCATCGGAAACTCCGTTAACGATAATTTATCGTCGGATTCATCGTCATCGTCGATAATTCATCGGTGGTTATCGCGATACATTTTGCGTTACTTTCCCGTTTATTGGAGTTGAAGTTGATGCGGTTAACTTTCAATTGTTTTGAAATAAATAACTATTGGAGGACATGTTGTTGGCAGTTGAAAATCAATAGTTTTGGACATTTTCTATGCACAGGGGGGTCCGACGATGTGTCAAAATGGTATTTTTTGTCAATTTTTCGGTAGAATTTTATATTGAAAGGAAAGTTATTGGCAGTTGACAATCAATAGTTTTGGACATTTTCAATACACAGGAGGTTCGACGATGTGTCAAAATGGATTTTTTCAACTTTTGGGGAAAGTTTATTATATTGAAGAAGTTATTGGTAAGTGAAAATCAATAGTTTTGGGCATTTTCAATGTACAAAATAGAAATTTTTTCAACTTTTCGTGAACTTTTTATATTGAAGGGCAGGTTGTTGGCGGTTGAAAATCGATTGTTTTGGACATTTTCAATTCACAGGAGGATCCACCAGTGCACAGTGTTTCCAAAGTGGCAAAAAGGTGAAAGAAATTCTTTGAACCACGAAAAACATGTTTTAGCTATAGTGTCTTCAGCAAAGTTTATTTATATTTTTTTGCATTTAAAAAGTATTAGTTGGGTGATTAATCCCTCTAAAGCTGAGCAGCAAGTTTTTGTTTGGTCATTTATGAAAATAAAAAAAACTTTCTTTGGCAAAGTTGTTGAGAATATGTTAAGTATTAACTTCGCTGAAGAGACTGTGTCTATCTGTCGATTTTAAATTACATTTGTGGAGATTTCTTTGATATACCCCTGAAAATTGCTTTTAAAAAATACTTTTCCTGGTAATTTTGTAGAATTTCAAAATGTTCCAAGATTGTGTTCAGCATAAGAAAATACAGAATTTTTGTAATGTAAGTTTATTTGTATCTCTTACAACTTAGAAGTTATCGAATGTTTTAGTGCCCAAAAAGCAATATTTTGGTATGGAAGCCGCAAATTTCCGCAGACGAATACCAATACGAATCTGTAAAACAAACACTATCAAAATCGTTTGGTGGGCTCTAGCCTACGCACGTTTAGCATATTTTTCTTATCTTAGAGATGCAAAATATATAAAAATAATAATACTGTACTGTAAGACCTCCTTAAGGGAAACTTTTACTAAATGATCAGAACGGGTTAAGAGGCTTTGTCGAGGGACTAAAGAAGAATATTTTAACCGCTCCGATTTATTAAAAAGAAAGAAAAAATATGTTAGTCCAGGTGTTTGCGTTTCGACTTCGTCTCTACAGAACCAGAAAAAATACGTGCCGATTTTGCCAATATCATCGATTTATCAGCCTAAAATTCGCCAAGGGGCTGATAAAAACGGGTCTTCACTGTATTCAAAAAACGACTTCTATTATGAGGCCGTTCATAAATTACACTACGTATTTAAGGGTAAAAGAAGGAAGAATGAAGCATCTTCTTACATAGTGTAGAGAAGAAAGAGGGGGCTAAAAGCTTCCTAACTAGAAAAGGTAATCCACCATTGGAAATATGTATGTATATTCTCTTTTTTAAAATCCGAAATCTTCTAGTTTAAATTAAAATTATAATAAAATCTGTTAATCACCACACCACTAAAATGTGTAGTGTAATTTGTGAATGGCCTAATAATAGTGGTTTAGAAGTTTTTTTTTTCAATACACTACAATTTTGCGTGCTATAAATTACTAATTACACAATAGCTCAAAATTTGTTTTTTTCATGGTCAAAACAATTTTGATCACCTTTTTGCCGCTTGG
The DNA here is from genome assembly GCF_030247195.1 of Topomyia yanbarensis. Classification (NCBI taxonomy): domain Eukaryota; kingdom Metazoa; phylum Arthropoda; class Insecta; order Diptera; family Culicidae; genus Topomyia; species Topomyia yanbarensis. Next base: position 401,655,686 of record NC_080672.1, on the reverse strand, counting down.
AAACACTGTGCACCTGGGACTCTTCTGTGCACAAACTTACTCGAAAAGTTGAAAAATTCAATTTTGACACATCGTCGGACCCTTCTGCGTATTGAAATGTCCAAAATTATTGATTTTCAATTGCCAACAACGTTCCCTTCAATATAATACACTTTCGTTTAAATAATTTCATTTTGACGCATCGTTGGACCCCGCTGTGCATAGAAAATGTCCAAAACTATTGATTTTCAACTGCCAACAACATGTCCTTCAATAGGTATTTATTTCTAAACAATTGAATGTTAACCGGATCAACTTCAACCCCAATAAATGGGAATGTAACGCAGAATGTATCGCGATAACCGATGAACCGACGATGACGATGAAGGCGACGATACATTATCGTTAACGGAGTTTCCGATGACGATACATTATCGTTAACGAGTAACGCCGATAAATTATCGTGAAAAATGTATCGTATTAACAACCCTGGTTGTTAATTCTGAATTATGTGTGGACTTCAGGTCAAATGCAACAACCGATTTTTGCTTTCGAGCTGGAATTCACACAAACATTGTGAATCTAGAACTAAACCACTATAGGACATGCCCTTGGGGTATGAGGTACATTTTGATATTCAACGAAAATTTGTTATGCAGTGTAACATGCTTGTGTCTCGAATAACAGTTGTTCTTTTTGAAATATAGATGGCAGATTCACTATAAGTTTTCGCGCAGTATCGTGATCGCTGACCCTTTTCATAGTAAATACAGAACACATTTACTATTCTGTATCTACTGCTTTCATCATACCTTTTTAAATTAAGATAGAAATTTTAGTTGATAGCGATTGGAAATAAAAATGTACCGTAAAATTGAAATGATGCGAAAAATACGAAACAAATTTTGTTCGTGGATCAAGACTTCCTCCGGAGCCATGATCATGGAAACGCTGCTAAAACCGCGTTTCGAAACTAAACGCGAATGTTTAATTTTTCTCCACTACTGCATTTCCTCAACCTGCAGCTATGAGAAAACCGCAAACTTCCTGTTATCTTCTTTCTAGAATTGAACCAAGAAGCAACGGCTCGTGGAGTACGTGACCAGAGAGTCACCCCACATTTCTTCGAATTCCCGCGATGCGTACGTGCCCCGGTTCATGTGCACAGCCTTTTTGGGCTCCCATGACTGCCGGTCTACGCATGATTGTCTCATGTATACAGGGAATCCCATGGAGCATGGGGCAGTTATACGTACAGCGGCACATAACTACCTCCCAAAAACTGCGCATCAATGTTGCGCGAGGCATCGAGTCCCGGATCGGGCCTAGAAATAGTTAACTTGAAATTGAATGATTAAAGCAAAATTACTGGTTCAAGTTGAACTTGATGTCATTGGATACGGAAATTTGAACGCATTGTTTTGGTTTAGCAGGTGCGCCTCAGAATAGAGTGAAGTTAACAGGGCTACGAATTGTACCTTTGTTTTGAATCGGATTCAACTGTTTCACCTCAACTGTATTGGACGAATTCGTTCTGGTGAACCCTATTGTGGTTCCTTTCTTCTGTAAAATCACGTTTCGCCTGTTCAGCGAAAGTAGCAGGCCTCTGTACTTGACACAGTTCTAATAGCGTTTTCGTTTTTAAATGGTGTGGCTTATAAAGTGACATGAATTGCTAGCTTTTGGTATACCTAAATCGTTTGTTAATTGCATTTTCGTTTGGTACTACACTGTCCTTAATCGCAAGTAAGTCCCATGTTCTTTGGGATTCCCTATCTATATGAGACAGGTGTCGGCGTTACCTTCATCTAATTTTGGTTGTAATCATTCTATCTATTTTTTTTTTTTGCTGTACCGAAGTAGCACGAAAACGCTCTAAGTGGGATGAGGTAAAATTATTATCATAGCCAATTACATAGAATAAGTGTAATAGACCTACACCCAATCGCCCTATGACACAGTTCCGGAACAAGCCGATGCTTAATTTATTATAATAGATTATTGATTCTGAGCTATACTTTTATATATTCGCTAACCGAAAGCCCTTTCGGGCCACTATCTTTTGCACATAATCGGTTGAGGTTTAATACTTCGGAGGTTCTTTTTACACCTTCTCACCACGTTTTGGTAAGCGTTGTAAGACGCAACTTTGGTTTCAAACCGTTGTCGTCAATTTCTGCGATTTTTTATCTTTTTCATAGTTTCAAAACCGTGCAACATGTACATATATTGGATAATAAAGTCGTTTCTGATTGCAATTCAAACCACACGCGCCAGCATTTCCCGCTTCAGCTGTTCCCAGGAGCGGATCGATGAGTAATACCTTGAGGAATGTCGAATATGGATAGAAATGGATTGTTTATTTTTTGTTCGTGAAATATAAGAAGTATAATTCTTAATTCATAGAACGTCATTTCCTGCAAACTTTCAAGGAATTTATCAGTGAAATTTGAATCTAAACGTTACCTAAGAACCCACGAGTCGCCGTATATGTATTTTCTATTGGCAATTGCCATATTCAAACAGAAAAGATACACAGGGAGGGCTGCATGGCTAAATGTGATGTATGGACTGTAATATCAGTAGAACATTTTCAGTAGTCTTTTATTTTATATAGGAGAGAAAATAAAACTGGAACTGAAATTGTGACATCCCCAAAAGAGCGATTTGATTTATATTTTCGAACAGTTTTGTATACTAGTTTAAAACTGGTGTACGCTGCCGTTCTTTTTGTTGCTTCATCTAAAACACATTTAGAACAGAACGATGAGTTTCGTAGACACAGAGACAAAACATGGTCAACAAATCCATGATATTTATTGCGCAGTGATCAAACTGCTACTGAAAACTGTGAGCTGTCAAAACACATATTTCAAATGATAGAGATGGTATTTTCATATATGAAAATACCATCTCTATCATTTGAAATATGTGTTTTGACAGCTCACAGTTTTCAGTAGCAGTTTGATCACTGCGCAATAAATATCATGGATTTGTTGACCATGTTTTGTCTCTGTTTCTACGAAACTCATCGTTCTGTATGTATGTATGTATGTATACACCAATTGAACTAACCAGTTTATGAGAAGAATTTAATGGAAGAATAGCAAGTGCGCAGTGCGGTTAGAATTCAGCTTTTAGTGCCACGAGCAATTTTTATCCAGGATCATTGGTGTGAAACTTTATATTCAATGCCAACTTTTAGTTGAATTTATCGCAACCAAGATTCAAATTCAAAGCTTCCCTCAATCATTACCGTTTCCAATTGGCGAGATTTTCATGCAAAAGCGAACGCCTTCATTTCAAATCGATACTGCTAAGCCGTCAGCTGCTCTGTAATGGCTAGTTTAAGTTAAACATTGACATCTGTAGCAATTTAGGCATACACGAACAGCGTGACGTACTTACAGAATATTTTTGTTTTCAAAAACCAAGTTAGTGCCCCAGGTGAGAGATGTTCACATCTAAAATGAAGATGAAAATTAATGGAAAATGATTGAGGGCTTGTGCTGTATGAATGAATGATGCGACGAATAACTGCGACTTGGGCGTGGTAGGACATGATGTGAGATTTGTTCCTGCTTCATGCTTCGCTCTGATTTTTATCACATTTGAAATTTCTTTGGTCAACAATTTTTTCAAAAGTATTTGAAAATTGAAATTAACTAATCCATGAGCAGTTGTGTTAGTGCGAGATTGAGGGTAAATCGGGTGAAATTTTTGCCAAATGAGGTTAAATCAGATGGCGAATTGAAAACATAACGTTATATTAGCGCATTTCCCCAAAATTCCACGTGGCCTCTTCTGATCGAACGGAACGGCCGCGCTTCCTGAAACATCGCGCTTTGCCAATCTGTCATAATGTTGCAAATTTGCATAACGAAGGGCTGAATGAATGAACAAGTTGTTCCAAAAATCAGCCCTGCGTTATGCAACGTTTTGTGCAGGTTGAGTATACCAGGTATTACCTGCGCTATTTCGAGCAACACGCACCCTGATAAAAATTGAAAGGGTAACACCCAAAGGCTGCAACCCTGTGACGACATCGTATGACAGGCGTGATAGTTGACAGAGGAAAATTGTCATCAAAGCGATTAAACAATGTGCACGGCTTGATCGTAAGTTAATACTAAAATTACCACATTCTTCAAGATATTAATTGGATTAAATTAATAATTAAGTTATTGAATTATTGTCACTACTGAGCCTTAAAGGTAACTAAAATTATTAATTATTAACTGAATTGAAACCTAATTAAACTACGGTTAGGTTAGGTAGCTAGACCGCAGATCCATCTGCTCCGAATCCGTATATTGGTAGATAGTGCAAATATAGGCGGAAGAAACTCGGGAAGAGAAAGGTGGCCGAGGATTACTAAACGTAAGTCTAAGCATTAACGAACAACACTGAACTCAAAGCTGTCCTATTTCAGGAGATTTTTATTTCTTCAATAAAGTTATACGAACACGGAAAATTCTCGGTCCACTGTTTGTTGGAGCGCCAACAATATAAAAATCTCGTTTATCAGTATGTCTAGCACAAGGTCAAAAAATGCAAATTCGGAGCAACTCGGAAGAAAGAATCCGCAAGGTGATTGCGATCTGTGCAGAGAACCGAATACTAGCGACATGGTTCAATGCGATACTTGTGATAGATGGTTTCACTTTATGTGTGTGGAAGTGACCGGCGGAGTGGCTGAAAGAGATTGGAGCTGTGGACAATGTGAAAACGCCGATAAAGCAGACCTGAACAAACGACAACCCGTAACAGACGATCCTGCAACAAACAAGGCGATTTCACAATCCTCACATCGATCTAGTAAGCTGAAACTGGAGCTAAAGCTGCTCAAACTAGAAGAAGAAAGGAAACTTAAGGAGAAGTTTGCCTTGCGTAGATTGGAAGTAGAGGAACAATTGGAGCAGCAATATCAGGACAAAAAGTTCAGTGTCCTTTTGGAAGCAGCCGACGCTTCATCAGGTGCAAGCGATAATGGGACAGAATTGTCGATGCCAAGGATAGCAGAATGGATCCAGGACGTCAAAAGATGCCAAAGCCCTGCGGGTGTTACGAGCGAAAATAAGAAAGAACGATATTCGTTCCACGATCAACGGAAAGTTGGCATTCAAGGAACAGCGGCCATCTCGCGGAATCAAAGCCATTCTTATACAGTAACCACACCCCAAGGTAACAGGAGCGTCACCAACGACGATCCTTTTATTCCTGGTCAACGATCTACACCTAACGATCGACAAGATCAAGGAAGGTTAGGACAGCAGATCGCTCTATCTGAGACAGATGGTTTTGTTTTAAACCGAGGTCAACTCGCCGCAAGACAAGCAGTTCCTAGAGATCTACCAGAATTTAGCGGGGACCCCGAGGAATGGCCGCTATTCTTCTCAATTTTCAACTCATCTACTCAAATGTGCGGATTTTCTAACGAAGAAAACATTTTGCGCTTGAGAAAGAGTCTTAAAGGTCAGGCGTTAAACGCA